>NC_060891.1:9614378-9764378 GCF_014805685.1 Silurus meridionalis | reverse complement strand
TAAATTAAAATGATTTATTTGATTAAGCTTATTTTATGCTGACTAATACACTAGGTGTAACTAACTTATTCAGACATTTCCAATTTTTTTTTAAAACACTTTTTAACTCCCTTCTTGCTCTTGCTGAAATCTTTACCCTCAGGATCTATAAAGGCACATAGAATAGAGGGCATTCCTGTATTCCAAATAGGTTTTGTCAGCCACATCATACTTTGAACTGAGGTCATGTCATAAGCCATTTTCTTTTCATGTTTCTATATATTCTGCAGATTATTTGCCTAAGCATCAAGAAAAGAAAAAAATCAACTGTACCTTTAATGTTTGTGTGCAATTTGTGCTCTTCTGCAGGGGTCTTTTCAGCAGCAATTACAGTGAAACACACTACAGAAAGAATGGACACACTATCATTCATAACTCTACGGTAAGGTTCTTTACAGTTATTACTGGAATTGCAAGTGAATGTTTACTGTATATAGTGCAGTATTTCAGAAAATTATATTTTCCACTTTATACTTCCTGTGAAGGAAAGCTTCATCCATATTATGTGCAAACCTTATAGAAAAGTAGACTAAACAGTGCTTTAGTGAATGGGTTTTTTATGGCTTTAATAAAATGTTTTGATTCAGATGTTAATAATGAGTGGTGAGATGATTGACAGTTCCATTTAGGAAAACTACAGAAGCTATTTGACTGTTGTTTTTCCCCCCTATATTCCTTGTTAAAATTGTCTCAGCTCATGGGACATAATGGAAATTCTTTGAACTCTGCTTGCCAATCACTGTCTTAAATCAATGCCCTGGTGCTCTCGGGTACTTGTTCTTTAAAGACATGTCTCCTGTGCCGACACATTTGTCAGGCCTTGTTTGGGTCAGCTGGATCTTTCAGAGTTACATAATTAAAACGACACATGAAGCAACAGTTGACAAGCTTGGCAACACGTCGTCTTCCTCCTTTCTTCTGTCAAATGCACCATCTGCGTTTTCTCATCCAAAGCAGAATAACGCTTGGCCCTTTGTCTGCAAAGCACTGACAGCCAGGATCTTTGGTGAATTCTAATTAAAATACCACTTTGGTAAATAGCAAGACAATATGAGGACAGAAACCTTATAAAAAAGCACAAACCCACAAATAAAATTTCCTTCAGCTCCATCTTCTGTGATGTATTGCATTGCATTGCTTAAAATAAAAAAAATAAAAAATACATAATTTGTATGTGCCGTGTTTATAAGACCGATTAAGTTAAACAAAAGCTAAAGATGGCTTTCTGATTCAGCCGTGGCATTTATTTGAAATACAAGTTACATAAGGGACTTTGGTTACTTTTAATCAGTGGCAGGCCATGCATTTGGTACCTGGTCCTTCAGTGAGGACTTACCCGACTTAATCCACTTCTTATTCCACCATCACGTCGCAATTATAGAAATCATCAATACTATACAAAAACGCAATATAACAACGCGTGGCTTTACAGAGAGAAAGGCATTTCGCATATGGAGAGTGAATACAATTTAACAAAAGCAAAAAACCCAGTTAAGACAATCCAGACCTCTACACTACCACCGCAACTGTGCATCTACATCATCTGGAGCAGTTCAGAACCAAAATTTGTCTAATAACATGACAAGATCATTAAAATGTTAAAATAAAAGATGCATACTCATAATTTGCACCGCTCCTCAGAGGCTGTATTTCAGTGGTTAAAGAAACAGAGCTATTTATTGAGGAGACTATGGTAAAAAAGGCCAGCAGAACAGACTTTGCAGGCCCTGGGCAGATTAGACTGACATGGCAGCACATAGAGGCTGAAATCTGATTGGACAAAAAAATCTAACATCCACATACACATACTGCATTCAGTGCAGCCAAGAGAAATGCTACGAAATAAAGAGAACTGTTGGGAATAAATTCATACAATTTCTTGTTGTATTATAATCGGTTGTATTATCAACAGTAATTTCAGTATCACAACATTACTGCTTATAATGAATTAAACAGTGTACTCAAGGTGTGTACCATTTGCCCTGCAAAAATGAATGTATCCATCCCTATGGTAATGCTCAGAATGGCCAGCATTTCTGGAAATAAGATGAAAATGGAACCACCTGGAAACACCATGAAAGAAAGATGATTGGGTTATTAATACATGCCCCAGACGTTGCCCTGCGGTACTAGTGCATTATTTTAGGACGCCATTAGTTGAGTCATTCACAGATATTTTCAGTCCTGGGTATGAGCGCCTTCAGTAGCTCTGTGTGTGTGTGTGTGTGTGTGTGTGTGTGTGTGTGTGTGTGTGTGTGTGTGTGTGTGTGTGTGGGTCTGTGCCAGGTATAATTGAGTAATTTTGTTTTCTCTGTAAACCAGTCCAGCAGACACTCTTCATGCTGGCAAAGTTAGTCTTCAGGAAGCTGCCACAGTAAATCCCGCAGTACTTCAGACGCCATGCAGGCATCTCAAACACACTGACCAGCTGGCCAAACATAATAAGTATAAGTCTGCTGTAAACCCAGAGCCTCTGACAATCTAATCAAAATATATGTTGACCTTTCTATCCAATTCCAACTTTAAAATAATAAATCGCAGTGATTTAAAATTCAAAGAATCATTTGGATGCCAAAATACTTGAGTTTTCAATAACGCTCTATAAAACAAATGTATTTGTATTGCTACTATATAACATTAGCTTTACAGTATTTAATTGTACTGTATTATCATACAGTTATAAAAGGTCATATAACTCAGAACTTTTGCTCATTAGGTTAATTCAGGATACGACTGAGCTGCAAAATCTTGCTTAATCAGCTAATCAAAGCAGTTGTAGTGGCCCAGTGGTTAAGAGTTGCTGATCAGAAGGTTGTCTGTTCAAATCCGAACACATGGATGAGGAACCTTCATTTTTTCCATTATGGTAATTTATTATATATTTTTTGTTATGGTAAATTTCCAAACATTCTTTACATTTATTTACTTAAAATTCAACAGTGCTTCAATAGTAACCCAAGTGTATCTGCACATTCTTACAGTGTAGATAGAACCATCACTTTCTATTTTTGCATGCATACATTTTTAAAGATGCCCTTGAAGAAATAAAAAGAAATGACCATGAAGAAACAAAATCTAAAAAAATATTCCATTATATATTGAAAATGTTTTTTTCTTTCAGCTTTTAGGCTACAGTATATGTTATCCGTTCTCTCTCTCTCTCTCTCTCTCTCTCTCTCTCTCTCTCTCTCTCTCTCCCATTCTGTTTTGCTTTGTCCTCATGCAGTTCAGCATGTGATTTCATGTAATTTTTTTTTTAGCATCCTTACAGGCTAATTACATATGGCATTGTAATGTAAAAGGTTACATTTATATATAGTACATATGTCTAAAAGGCAAGTGACAAGGTGGTAAACAATGTTGTATTTATATGCTGTATATTTACATTAATCAGGCTATTAAACTACATATATGGGCAAAAATTGTGGACCTTTGCCCATAACATGTGATTTAGTCTCTTTTTCTTGTTATAATATCCTCCACCCTCCTGGAAACTTCTTTTAACTACATTTCAGAGCATGGCCATTGGGATTTGTGCATAGTTATTATGGGGGCTTGGGGTGCAGTCAGCATTTTAGTTTATCCCAAATTTGTTTACTGTGGTTGAGATCAGGGGTTTGTGCAGGCCATGCAAAATTCTTCCACTGTAATTTGGCAAACCATGTTTTCATAAACCATGCCAGTGGCGGGCCGTGCATTTGGTACCTGGGCCTTTAGTGAGGACTTACCCAACTTAATCCACCTCTTAATACCACCACTATCACGTCGCAATTATAGAAAACATCGATACTAAACAAAACCACAATATAACAACGCATGGCATTACAGAGAAAGAGGCATTTCACATATGGAGGGTGAATATCATTTTACTAAAGCAAGATTTAAATCAATACTGACATGAAAAAAAGTAAAAAATGTAAATTAAATACAACCTACTCACCAAAGATACACACTCATAATTCGCACCGCTCCTCAGAGGCTGTAAGCCAGCGGTACCGCTCGTATTCACTGGTCTGAAAGCGGCAAACAAACCATTGCCCAGGCTGAGACAAGCTAGCTAGCTTCGGGGTTGGCCGACCTCCTCACAATGTCTAGTTTTTCTTAGTAAAATCAATTTCTATTCCTCAGTAGGTGTAAAAAAAGTCTATATCAGATGTATTCATGTGTGCAGAGCTACACACATGTTTTGCAAGTCGAACTTGGCTGTAACAGTTTTCCTCTGACTAACCAATCAGAGGACAGAAAAATGCTGACCCTATTCTGGGCCAGCTAGCTGGCCCTGTGAGGTGAATATGAAATCTGATTGGTTAAAGAAACAGACCCGTTGCTAAAATTCTCTATTGTCAAAGAGCCAGCAGTGTTAACTTTGCAGGCCCTGGGCAGATTAGATTGACATGGCAGCACATAGAGGCTGAAATCTGATTAGACAAAAAATCTAACATCCACATACACGTACTGGAAGCAGTGCAGCCAAGAGAAAGCAACGAAATTAAGAGAATAAACTGTTAGGAATAAATGTAAACAATTTTATGGAACAAATATTAGAATTTAGGTTGTAAAAGTAGGTCAGTGCTTCTGATAGTGTTTAGGCCAGCAGAGAAGGCTTTACTGGCCCTGACTGCCCACCACTGCTTTGTGCACACAGGTATTGTCATGCAGAAACATGTTAAAGCCTCTTAGTTCTAATGAGGGGATCTTATCATTCTAGGGCATTCAAAGACATTCTTAGAATTTTTGCTTCAAACTTTTTGGCTACAGTTTGATGAAGAACCACATACTGGTGTCATGGTTGGGTGTCCGCATACATTTGAAAATAATTGTACATTCAGCACTCGTTTTTATTATCTGTATATTTATGTAAATTTTTAATGCAAATAGTTTTTTAATGTTAGCTATGTTATGATATGGAAGTCATTCGAAGTGTATTGTTGATGACTAGCTACAATGCTCTAGCAATAATATGTACAAAACTCAAGAAATGCAGCGAAGTATAAATTAGTGTGGCTGACAAATCACATCAGCCAAGAGCTTACTAAAGGAATATTTATAACCAAATCTATTATATCATCCTCGAAACATCTACAGCAGCTGTAAATTTTATTTTTTTATGGTTTAAGCAAAGATTTTGAAATGCTTTGAGCTAGACGCATTGGTTTGTCTAAAAATAAACAATTGCCTCATGAAAGGGAGTCTTGGACATTTCTCGGCTGCTCCACAGTGTTTTTGTTTCTGGTTATTAAAAAAAAAAAAATTATTACAGTTTAAAAAAAAGAATTCAAACTGAACATTGAGGAGGCTGAGATGAATAATAGGGTCTGTATAATCAGTTATGATACATACACTGAAAATGGCTTTAGCATTCAGACTTTGGTACTTGTGTATCTCTAAACAAAACCTTAGTAAACGTACCTGCTCACAATTTGTGATTCCAGGGTTGGCATATTTGTAAGTGATATATTAGCAACCTTAAATAGGCTAAAACATACTGTGGCGGCTGTGCATCTTAAATGTAAATGATCCATGCATTTATACACTTCATAATTCAGGTCAGTTTTAATTGTATAGTGCTTTTAACAATGGACATTTTTCCAATCAGTTTTCAAGAAATAAACTGTATGGGTAAAATTTTGTGAACACCTGACAATAGGTTTCGTATGTGCGTTTTGGTAATAATAATAATCTTTTGGCATTGGTTTAATAACTTCCACACTTTTAAAAAGATGTTTTAG
This sequence comes from Silurus meridionalis, assembly GCF_014805685.1. Lineage (NCBI taxonomy): Eukaryota > Metazoa > Chordata > Actinopteri > Siluriformes > Siluridae > Silurus > Silurus meridionalis. Next base: position 9,758,610 of record NC_060891.1, on the reverse strand, counting down.
AGATTTTTACTCATTCAGCCACAAAGGCTTTAGTAAAGTCAGTTACTAATGTATGGGGACGACCACACACACCCCTCACACACACTTTTTACACTTCTACCATCAGGAAAACGGTTCCGAAGCATTCGGGCCGCCACAACAAGACTGTGCAACAGTTTCTTCCCACAAGCCATCAGGCTTCTCAACACACAGAACTGAAACAGAACTCTCTCACACACACTCACTCAAATGTGTGTAACGAACTGAAAACATTTTTTTCCTGGACTTAACACCTAACACACTCATCACTCATCTCAATCCATTCCACCACCATTCATTTATTTATTATTTATTATTCTTAACAGTACCACTCTCAACTGCTGTTCTTGCACATTTAGGATTTTCATTGTATTATACTGTTTACATGCTGTTTTTGCACCTTCGACTGCTGCTGTATTTTTTTTTTTGCACTACACTGTTTATACTCACTTCTGGGATATAGTTTATATTTTTGTATAGTTTTTACAGTTTTCTTGTACAGTACTGTATAATCTAGTATACAGTAGGTTCACTGGTCGGCGCTATATAAGGTTTTGTGTCTTGTCTTGTGTTGTCTGTCTGCACTGTCTGTCTGCACTGTTTGCACCAGGTTGCACTCGATGCACTTTATGTAACTTGTGTTTTAGCTTAATGTTGTTTTGTTGTTTGTTGTTTAGTGTAGCACCAGGGTTCTGGAGAAACGTTGTCTCATTTTTACTGTGTACTGTGTACCACTGTGTATAGTAGAAATGACAATAAAAGCCTCTTGACTTGACTTGACTCTTGACTTGACTTGACTTGACTTGGGAGGAGGCCTTAGGTTTATATTTCTGGCCTTATATAGGTTTATATTTCCGGACTATAAAGCGCACCCATATATAAGCCGCAAATATTTTTATTTTTAACATAAATAAGCCGCACCTGTCTATAAGCCGCATTATTATGTCTACACTAATGTAGTTTACACAGGCTTTAATGAAAGATACGTTACACACGGTGTAACGGGTGAAATATGATGCACTTCCTTTAGGAGCAGAGCGGTATTTTGGGAATAGCATACCACTGCATTTTTCCGCTATTACTGCATTTGTGGAGACCGAGGAATATGTCCGTATTATTTTCTGATGCTCATTTCTAAGTTTCTTTGACTAACCCGTAACGCTGTTGCCAAGAAAAATAAAAAAGCACGAGTTTTGGAAACCTGTCTGTGCTTATATGATTTCTGTTGCAACTGGAGTTAGTGAGCTATCCCTTAACCCAGACTCAACGCGCTATTTTACACTTTGCTGCTTTATTTACCATGGCTGTTTATGTCTGCGTCGGAACGCATCATAGAGTAGTCACACAGACAAATACAGGTAGATCACGACTTACGATCTGATGGACTTACAACCGGTTTTCGGTCCCTATCTATGTCGTGAGTTGTGGTATACCTGTATTTGTCTCTGTACACTGTTAAGTATGTTAAGTATGCAGTTGGGCCCTTTGGCAGCACCCAATTAATTTTAGCAACTTGCTTAGAGCTATCCAGTAGCTGAGACATGACACAATTCACCTTTCACATCTCTTTCAGATCTTTCAGAAGCAGTCAGACTCTTTCAGATCAGTGAAAATAAAATTAGAGGAGCAAGATCTACAACAGTAATCAGCACTTGCAGAATTTGCTTTATTTATTACACTTTAACATGCATCATTACACCAGCATTTTGCCAAACGTCTGCATGTCCATAACAGTGATTATACAAGATGCAGTCATTTCTTGGCTGAATTGGTGAATCAGCAGCTAAAGTTTATTTGATATGTTAATGTTGATATAATGATTGGATTCCTTTGTTTTTTTAGGTGAACTGCTATTATCATGGCGAAGTTGAAGGATACATTAATTCAGAGGTCAGCCTCAGCACTTGTTCTGGTCTCAGGTATGAAAGACAACCTTTACCAATTCAAAGCATACATTTGAAAGGAATAACTACAAATATACTTCTGTTATCAAATATATTTAATACTCATGTCTGGTCTCTAACCTGGAAGGGTGAATTTTGAAACTGTAAACCTGGCAGAATGAATTAAACCATCGATAAAGTAAATAGCATCATCCTCTGCTTAATCACTTGTGCTGACGGTACACACTGTGATTAGCAGTATTCAACATGTCGTGAAAACCTTTGGCAATTGAGTAAAGTGTAATTACCAAGGACCATTTGGTTGCCATAAAAAGCTGACCAGGTGAAAAAAGTAAACATTAACTGCAAGCTATTTAGTGACAAAGCCTGCTCTTCAAGGGCGACTTCTCAGTGATTACACAAAGCTTTTTTTTTTTTAATGAAAGCTTACTATGTCCAAATCTCCCTGAGTCTAAAATCTTCAGGAAAACAGACGTGAAGGCCACGCTTCATATCCTGAGTACTGATGAGGTTTAAGCCTGGCAGGATTTGTTGTGCTTGCAGTTGTTTTCTGTGGTGTGCAAAATGTTCATATATTTCTGCTTAAATTAAAGTTAAATTAAAGTGGCAGAACAGATTCCAATTGTTTATTTGCATTCTTTATTGTACAGCCAGCTCTGTTCTCTTCTTGACTCTGATTGACCAGATATTTTTTATTAGTTTTTATATAGCAACAAGCTCTAAAACTTGTGCTAAATGTTATACAAAACACAGGTCTATGTTAATACACTTACATGCTACATGCTAATATGAAATCGTTTTTAAATTCTTATTTGCAGGTATTTGTAGGGAGGATGCAATATATAATCCAAGGATAATAATACACATATTGGAGTTTAATCATTGACGTAGCAAAAAGTTTTTTGCAAGAAGGCATTTATTTTTGACATTTATAGAATTTCTCTTTGCAACTGTCATTGTATTTTTAAACCGCAGGAACAAAATTGCAGTCCTTCCACAACTTAAAATGTAACTATAAATGGTTAAAAACACAACTTTGTCTTTTATTCATTACAAAAAGACAAAATTATCAAAGAGACATAAGAATATACCCTAAACCGTGGAATAAGAATCACAACAATGACCATGGGGGCAATGTGAGACAGGGCTTTTGTTAGGTGAAGGCTATGTACAAGTGCTAATCAAGGTGACAAGGAACAAGTGTGAGTGATTAGTGTCATTAGATAGATATGAAGTGCAATGGCTCCTAGGTACTGTAATACAGTGTATCCAGAATGTTTTCACAGCGCTTCACTTTTTCCACATTTTGTTATGATACAGCCTTATTCCAAAATGGATTCAATTTATTATTTTTCTCAAAATTCTAGAAACAATACCCATAATGGCAATGTGAAAGAAGTGTGTTTGAAATCTTTGCAAATGTAAAAAAAATAAAAAAAAGGAATCATAAAAAAATCAAATCAATGCCCTTCATTAATCCTGACAATTAATATACTAAAACGTGTAATCACTGGCAATTTGCTTTAGCTCAAGATAAATGAGGCACTTTGGGTTGTGCTGTTATGAGAAAAAATATAAAGACAGAGCGGTTTAATGCATTCTAAGCAAAGTGTACACCCTGGGCTTGTGTTTTTCGTATCATGTAGGAGTGGTGGAAGTGGATGCAAATGCAGTTTTATAGACAAGGTACAGGTGAAGAATGTCCAAAATGTGAAATTCATGTGATCTGCAAACAACTAGCTTAGATAATCCACAACACAGAGAACCAAGTAAAATAACAGGAAAGTAGAAACACAGAACCAAGGCTTGATTTTTCCACTCTCCATAATTAAGCACACGCTCGTTTAAAAAAAACAGTGCTCTTTGTTTTTTTTCTCTGGAACAATCTGACATATTCGTGGCAGAACCTAAGCTTCGAGAGCCTGACCATTTAAGGGGCTTAGGGGTTCTGCATGTCCATTGTATGTAGATTTATTGTGTGCATAAATCTTCTATGTTCACCTATACATTTCTAAGATGTTGCGTGCATTTATATAACAAAACATTGTAAATGAGCATATCTGAACATTTGAGCCTTGCGTTTCTTTACACAACTGAGAATAGCATATATTACTTTAATCACCTATGCCTAGCATTTTTAATGTTCCTTTCTGATGGCCACATTTTATGTTCATCTGTTTGCTGATTCATGAATATCGAAATGGAGTAGTCTGTGATCTTAGTAAAAAATGCTTACGCAAACATTGTGGAACTCTTAAACAATTTTGGCCTGTATAGGCTTCCAAAATGAATAATGGGGTGTGGGGACACCATGAGGGACAGCAATATGAAACTTACCACAGTTCTTTCCACACACCCACATGTTCCAACCGAGAAGAACAAGATTAATTGTGAAATGGTACGTTTGATAGTTAGCAAATATAGTGTTTGGTGTGTGTGTGTGTGTGTGTGTGTGTGTGTGTGTGTGTGTGTGTGTGTGTGCTGTAAACCCCTGCTTTCCATTCCACATGAAATATTATCTGTATATTTGTGTATTTGGATAGCACTTGAAGTGAGTTGATGAGTGATCTAATTTTGCTCATGTCAGCTGTCTTTGCAGAATGTACAGGACAGACTCGTTAATCCCAGTTAAAGGTGCTATAATGTTACAGTTTAATAAGTAGCTGCACACACTGGACGTTAGGGCATATATTTTAGAAGCAAGTTTATGGCTGGAAAATGTGCACTGTGGTTTAAAAGTCCCCGGAGGTGAATCACAATCACATATAAAACTGATATACAAGTGGCAAAAATAGCAGTAAGGTTAAATGTCAGAAACCTTCAGATTTCATCATCATCAGTACTCTTTCATTGCTTCCTTTAAAAAAGCACAGACCCAATAATAAATCGAATGTTTCCCTTGTGAGTGCTCTGTAGTCCCATTGAGATCTTATTCTTCACCAAAATCTCTGTTAAAGTGTGATTATTGCATACAGTTATTATATTAACCTTTATTTCTTAACATTGCTTAATGCATGCTTGATCCACAGGGGGTTCATATTACTTACAAATGAGATGTTCATGGTGGAGCCTGTGTTTGAGCCAGACAATGGAACACACATAGTTTACAGAGGAGAACAGTTAAGCTTCCCTTCTGGAACCTGTGGTCATGGACACAACATTTCCACCATTAACCAAGGAAATGTCCGGAAACTATTACAGTCCTTCAACTTCAGGGTAAGTAATTTAGAATTCTCTCTTTTCTTTCAATTTGTTTTTTATTTTCTATAGCATAATTTCTCTTGAAATATTTTACCAGTAATTACTTATTATGAATGTAAGCTTGTTTGTAATAGTTGTACTCCAAAATGTATATATTAGATCAGGCTGTAATTACCTGCAGAACAGCTGTGCTGACATTCAGTTCAAAAGCACTCTTGCGTGTGCGATATTTTACTGGATTCAATTAAATGCAAATAAAATTAATATACATTAATAAGCCATAACATTAAAACCCATTGACAATTATTAACAATGACCATTGTGTAAAATTGGCACCTGGACAGGGGTAGGATATATTGTCATCGTCATATATTGTGGAAAATAACAGTTAGTTCTCGAAGTTGATTTGTTGACACCAGTAAACAAGGCAAAGGTATTTATCTAAATAATTTTGGAAAGGATCGTGGTCCTGTGGGGTGTTTTTGGTATGCAGTGGTTAATACAATATCTTCCTTAAGTGGTCCAAGGAAGAACATTGTGTGAACCAGCAATAAGGTCATGGGTGCCCACAATGTGGTGTGAAAACTAGTTTCAAGTTATTGACATGGCCTTCAGATTTTCCCAGATCTCAATCCAAACATTCAGTTGTGGGATGTGTTGGACAAACAAGTCAGATCCAAGGAGGCCCCACCTCACAATTTACAGTCACAACTGCTAAGGTTTCGGTTGCATATACCACAGCACAGCTTCAGAAGTCTTGTTCAGTTCATGCTTTGATCAGACACAGCTGTTATTAAAACACATGGAGCATTTGATCAGTGTTTATTGTAGAAAATGCAAAGCTTTTTCTATATTGATGTTTTTCCAGGCCACCATACACAGATTATGAATACATTCATGCAAATGATTATAGAAACCACTTTTGTTTTTTAAATCAAAGACAGAAAGACATTAACATTTTGCACAATATCCCACCTCATCTGTATTATTTCCCTCTAAAGATTGTGTGGAATAGCAATTATCCATTATGATCATTTTCTTAATAAAAGAAGTCAGTTGTAAAAGTAAAACTGTTTTCGTGGTAGTGCACGAGACTGTTTCATATGGAACCCATGAATACAGTGATGAGATATGATGAGGCATGATGAGGTTTGATAGTGGTCTGTAATAGAGTTCATGGCTGTGGCTGGTGGTTAAGATATATTTTACAAAAATATTGCTGCAAATAGCGAGATGTGTATGTACGTTATTTTGTGTAGCAAATAATAAATATGAAAATAAGAATAATCGCAGTGCTGGAACTGTGGTAATGTTAGTACATTACAAAATAGTTTAAAAGCAAAAAAAAAAAAATGACCACTGTTATATCAATAGAAATGTCTACTTAGATATAACAGTTATGCCACCACATGCTCTGGAGCAAAATTTCTGTTTAAATTCTCTTATATATTAGAAGAGAAAATCAAAATTGTTAGGGTTGCATATTTTGGTGAGACGGCAAACTAGGTGAGAAAGGGGAAAATTGATGCAGTGCTTTCTAAGTAATGATGTATTCAGAAAAGCCAGAAATCTAGCTAATAAGTACAGTAAATTATTGCGGTCGAGCAAACAGATTGCTCAAGCGACAGATATGACTGAGCGGATGAGGACTTTTGGAAATACTGTTTCACAGTGATATAAAAACTTTTCAGTACATGTTTGAGTCTGAACAAAGTAAAGGAAAACTGTGCCAGTAAGTCGATATACAGGAAGCAAGCAGTCGCAAGTCTGTCAAAATACCATTTGGAATTATATTAATTTGTGTTTGTGACCTTCGTAGCCATCTTACTAGTAGTTCCATTAGGTCAAACATTTGCTAGAAATGTTTAATATCTTACCTTCGCTCAGCTCCTTTTGTCAGGAAATAACTCACCATTTTGTACCTAATACAAAAGAATTGCCATTTTCTTTAACGTCTAATTTGGCTTCTTTGACCCCGCTTTTAATCTTTTTGATTGTCCTCCAGAGTGAAGTGCTGGCTGTACACTTGTTAATAGTTACACTTTTCCAGTGTTGTATAGACACTGTTTGGTGTGTGCAAACACAAATAAAGGCATATAATCTGGTTGCAAAAGCAGGTAGCCTAGCACCCTGATACCACTTTGTTATGGAATTTGATTTAGGAATCGGATTAACATTAGCTAAAATGTTATATGAACTGATATACATATGAACTGATTATAATGAATTGCTACTAAAAGACAGGGGGTGCAGTCCTCTGGTGGTGTTGTGCTCTGTCAGTGACTAAATGATCCTAGACAGCATTTAGCCTGCAATAGCTAAACTTAACTGATCTCAGAGAAACTTCTAGTAAGTGTTTAGAAGTCAGAAAAAAATGAGGGCAAGATACAAGCATAAACATAACATTAAGTCACAAACATAAAATATTGAATCTTTGCCGCCACCATGTCTTTTAAAGTTAAATAATTTTATGGGTGGTGTTTTACGATTTAAACATTGACAATGTTATCGCACTTAAAGCGAAAGTAAAAAGTTAGTTAGCTAAACATATAATATCTAGCATAGCTCAGCTGTTTGCAGTTCACCTGTGCACAAGTAGGTATAGCAACAAGAAAAGGAAAACAAAAGCATTAAACTGATTTTTGAAAAACAAGCTTTTTGTTTGGTACGGAATATATCTACAGTAACTAACACTCTTCACATTTGCATTTTTTAAACAATGTTTATAAAGAATGCTACGTTTTCCTAACTTTACATTTTTTTTTTTCCTTGCAGTCTAAAAGAGATGCACAGAAGACAACTAAATATGTGGAGCTCATTATTGTGGCGGACAACAGGGAGGTATGTTTTTTTGCCAGGTTAGCGGTAATGCCCATAGGACAACAGATGCCACTTATCTGTTGCCAGGTTCTATGAGCTCATAACCCACCAAGGGTTAAGGGATAGGCCATGGATTTTCAGACCACTGTGATGGTCTAGTTGGTTTTTTTTTTGTCTTGTTTTAAAAACAGGTCAGAGTGGGGGTTTACACAGGAAGTGGAAAACCATTTCCTACTGGCCAGACAGGACACAGGAAGTTGAGTGCTGGTCAAAAATGGCCATCAGCTGTAAAGGAAATGATGACTAGAAAAGCTGCTGGTTAAGTGTTTACGAGTGTGTGTGAAGTGTGAGTGAGCGAGAGGGAGAGAAAGAATAAAGTGTTCTTGCTTTCAATGTAATAATGAAGTGTTCCTCATTTTTGAAGTTTACCTTGACAGGAATTCACAAACTATTCATCACAATTCATCGATTCATATCAAATCGATGTGATTATTTGTCTGCATTATTATTATAAATGATAAAAAATAGTGGCAATCTTTTTATTTCCTCCTGCCTGTATCTCTGATGACAGTATTGTAGTTCTTATCACACATGCACAGATTTGTTAGTTTCACTTGTTATGAAATTGTATCACTTTTTTTCTCGTTTTCTGGAGCTCATGGAGCTCTGTTGGTTTTCATGTGTTTTTTCCCATGATGTCAATGATGAGTTATTACATTGTTGTGTATTGAGTTGTTGAGATATGATGAATCTATTTCTCCTTCCCTAGTATCATAAACAAGGAAAGGATGTAGAGAAGGTGAAGCAGAGGATGGCCGAGATTGCAAATTATGTGGACAAGGTACAGTATGATGGACAAATACTGTAGCTGTCTTGGAGATAAACACTGAATGGCCTGTATGTGGACACCTAGCAATCACAGATATAAATAAGCCTTTGTCAAACTGTTACCACAAATGTATAAATGCACAGTTTTGTAGAATGTCAAGAATTCTCTTCACTGTAACTAAGAGACACAAACATGCTCCAGCATGACACTATATAAGATTCATCAAGACATGATTTGCCAATTTTGAACTGAAGTAATTCGAGTGACCCTGGCCTAAACCCCACTGAACACCTTTGGAATGAATTAAAACACCAACTAAAGCCCAGATCATCTCACTTGGCATCATTGCAGGACCTTACTAATGCTCTTATGGCTGAATGAGCACAAATCCCCCGGGCCACACTTGTGGAAAGCTTTTCTAAAAGAATGGAGGATATTATAACAGCAACTCTATCTAATGCCCAGGATGTGAAATTGGGCATATGGGTGAAGAAAAGGTGGAAAGTTGTTCTCATGCCTTTGGCCATATAGTGTAGATGGGAGTCAATAATTTGGTGATCTCACTAAATAAAGGCCAGGTGTGAGACAGCATTTTTTTTTTTTCAGTTTAAAGAACTGCTTGTCACGGTGTGCAGATAGATTTGGCTGTGTATTCAGAAATAGGGGTTAAAAACTGACCAAATCGACTTACATTAGCAATACATTGCTAACACCAGAGCTTAAAAACTCATGAGAGCTTATTACCCTGTAAAAAAAAACAGGAAATCAACAATATTCTTGACCATTCTCATAAATCATTATGAGTTATATTCATAGTTTTATAACCTGGCTTTCTAGGAGTTGAATGGCACCTTGTACAGCTAACTATGCTAACACAGAAGCTTAGAAAAGCTCACGAGAGCTCATTACAGAAGAAAAACAGCATAGCAAAGGCATACATACCTGTATGAGTTGAATTTCATTTTGAACTGCTGAATAGCTGAGCATGCTAACTTTAGCCAAACCCGAGCTGCTGTAGGTTTTGTGGCAGAGCTTTGTGTACTTGGATGAAAATGAGGATTGGGCTTGAGAAATAGTAGTTTATTTGCCAGACTTACAGGCTTAATTTTTACTATATATCTCTAATGCTCTTTAAACACTGATATTGTACACATTAGCATGTGTGTGTGTGTGTGTGTGTGTGTGTGTGTGTGTGTGTGTGTGTGTGTGTATCAGTTTTACAGGGTCCTAAATATCAGAGTAGCTTTGGTGGGACTGGAGATTTGGAGTGACTCTGACAAATGCTCAGTGACACAGGACCCTTTTACCACACTGCACGAGTTTCTAGATTGGAGAAAACTTAAACTGCTACCTCTCAGACCTCATGACAATGCTCAGCTTATCAGGTACACACAAAAAAACCATCTGTGCAACCTGTACATCAGTACTATACAAAGAGTTTCGTACTCATCATGGCACACACATGTCACATGCATACTGTACATACAGTACATACTACACCTAATGTTTAATAATTGAAATTGATTCTAAATTATTCAAAATAAAGTCTGAAATCTAAATGAAATTTTTAGTGGATGCAGTTATTTAATGATATGTTGTTTTTTTCTTTTAGCGGTGTGTATTTCCAGGGGACAACCATTGGCATGGCCCCCATCATGAGCATGTGCACTGCAGAGCAGTCTGGAGGAATCGTTATGGTGAATAATTTCTATAGATCTTTTCTTTAAAAATGCATTAAATTAGTGATTATTTTAAAATAGCTCTGATGTGAACAGTGATGCTCTTGCATCTAATTAGAAGTGAATATTACTAGGGCAGCAAAAATTGTGTTTAATATGAGGAAAAAAGGAAACTAACAAACTCTCAAACATACTGTCCAATAGTGAATAGTGTTCAATAGTGTTTTAATGAGAATCCCAACACAGAAGAGACAGAAAATGTTGGAGTCCTAGAATGCAATGCAGGTATTAACTTGTGCTAGTTATCTTTGACATGGCAAATACAATAGTGTTGGTAGTGGTATTAGCATGAACAGTCAAGCTTGGGAAGCTGGGAAGTATATAGCTAGTTAGCAGTAAGATAAACAGCGTTTTAGTTACATTTCAGGAAACACTGATCCGAAGTAAAATAAATAAATAAATAAAAAAAATTCAAAGATTAAAATGTTTAATCCTTATTGTGTATATTTTCCTCATGTTTGTGATGGTTTTCTCTGAGCTTTCCAGTTTGCTTCCACTGAGTAAAAATAATTTTATTGCTTCAAATCTTTGTAAATGTTATGAATTGCTTTATTAATATGCTTTTTAGATATACATAACTAACACAAATCTTTCATAACAAATGTAAGTCTAGTTTGAGTCCACGTTTTGTTAAGTTTTATTCATTTTGTGCATAGAAACAAATATCAGTTAGAGTCTCAGAACTTAAGTGGTGTCATACCTCGTGAATGCATGTAATGTTTGTGTTTTTTCTAAGATTTTCTAATTGAATTTGGTAATTGTTCCAGGAACATGGGCTCCTGACACATCTCCAAATGACAAAAAAAAACCACATAAGTCAAATCACACATCAAGACAATGCTAATCACTTTATTGCCAGACATGTTCTTACAGAGTCCTGAATGGACTGTTAGGCTTTAATGAGAGGGCATCAGGCAAAAAATCTTTTCTCTTTGAGTTTAAGTTAACATTTTTGAAACGAAAATGACACTGCCCATGACACTGACAGGTGCCCCACTGCCCAAGCTCCAAGATCTTCACTTCTCCAGAGTGGAGAAAAGGGCTAAAAAAATTTGGACCCCACACACCCAGCCCACTTCGTTTTCAAACTGTTGCCTTCTGGTCATACACCAGAACAGCCAGGCACAAACAAATTTTTTTCCCGTAGGCTATACTCAGCCTGAACAATTAAAATACTACTACACATTGAACTACACATTGTCCATCATAACTGACACATTTATAGATAGAATCCAAATGGTACATTTGTAAACTGCACACTTGTAAATAACATCTGTACATACTTTTAAACAATATTTCTACTTTTGTATATAGCGCATTATTTAATTGTCTGTTTAAAAGTCACTAAAAGCTCCTGTCGCTAAGTCAAATACCTTGTGCGTGTAAACATACTTGGTAATTAAGCTATATCTGATTCTGATCCTGAATCTGAAAAGAAGTTGCACAGATCTGGTGTATCTGGCCAATATGACCCATGCGTGCCACATGTGTGTAAGTGGTAACCTTCTGTAAGATGTGTAACAATCATGAAAATTATCTATTCAACATCATAATGCAACATTCTGTTCACACACACACAAAAAAAAGATTTTGTGCAAGGACATGCTGTTAAGCTCAAACGGAATCCTCTATTTTCCGTCCTGATTATTGGTATGGTTCCTAGGTGTTTAAGATATTTTACTCACAGGCTTCTACTGTTAAACCCAATTTGCTAAATCTGTTATTCGTTCAGTATTCAGTGGCATTTATCTCAGTGGGTTAGAAAGACAAGTGTGAGAGTAAATTGATTCTCTGTAGAAATCACACCTTTTAATGCACATCACCAAAAAATTCTAAAAATAAAGCTTTAAAAAACTCTCCTTCTTCAATGGTATATTAATGACTTTCCATAAAAGGCTCACATTCTGTTCTTGTTCTTTTTTTTTGTTCGTGTAATTTTTTTCCTCACATATGATTGCCTCTATTATGCTGCCTTGGGCTGTAAAGACTTGTGCTAGGTGAACCACATGTGATTTTGATTTGTAATGAATCTAATTAAGTTGAACACTGTTGGAGCTCCCCAAGGTCCTTTAGCAACACCTACATTCTCTTCACCTCTCAGCAGTAGCTTGTCAATCCGAAAGAAAATCACCCGCGGTTTCGAACGGCAGCTAAATACCACACATTTACATTTTTATTAACCCAGATAAATCACTCGCGCTCCAGGAATATGTCCCTGTTTCGGGTGTGGCAAAAGTTCCCGTCTTTTAAATTTAAATTCAGCAGAGTCTCATTTGGGAGAAGTGATTAGGAGTATGTGATAATTAAAAAAAAAAAAAACTGCAGCTGTCTGCTGTGATAAATGGTGCTTATTAATTGACTCGGTAGTGTCAGCAGATCAGCCACTTGTGAAGTGAGAGAAGAGAGTTTCTTGGGTTGGTTTGAGGTTTTTCTGTAGGTGTGTTCCTTCCATTTACTTGCTCTATTTAATAAGCTGACTTTTACAACTGAAACATACAGCATGCATTCAAGCTACCAGGTCCTGACTTTATATGAAATAAGGCAGACAAGGATCTTGCATGGTGGCTGTAAAAAAAAAAAATGCTCCTCTTGTCACCAGCTCCTCTAATGAATATAATCAAGGCAGGAAATGATAAATGTGTAACAATAAAGGTACTGAAAGTCAAATTTTTTTTTTTTGAGAAATGTAATATTCCATTCTTCGCTGCTTTGAGACAATGTTCATTGTTAAAAGCGCTATACAAAAAAATGAATTGAATTGAATTCTTTTGTATAACTATGAAAGAGATGCAAGCAAATACAATATATGACAAGAGGTATGTGGACACTCGACAATTACCCCTATTTGTGCTTGGTAAATGTTCTGCTCATTTTAGTCCTATGGGTATTAATTCAGGGTTGGCTGTTCTTTTGCTGGTATTAACCTTCACTACACTTGCAATTCATTCCAAAAAGTGTTCAGTAAGTGTGATGTTTAGGTGCCATATTTATAACACTGATCTTGGAATACAATTCCTGTACCTAGATTTATTTGTAAAAATAATATGACAGGTACACATAAGAAAAAAAGCAAATATGGATGTATTCAGCTCAGGTTCAGGCAGAAGTTTTACAGTTCAATAATAATGTATGACTGCACTGTTCTGATTTAGTTCTCACTCCATCCAGGACCACTCAGACAATCCACTCGGGGCAGCTGTGACCTTAGCTCATGAATTAGGCCACAACTTTGGAATGAACCACGACACTCCAGAGCGGGGATGTGGCTGTGGGATGACGGTGGACCGTGGAGGCTGTATCATGACACCATCCACAGGGTGAGTTGCATAAATGCAAACTGCATTATTCCCACCATATTTAAATTTGTAGGTCATTATCGGGTCAGCATTTATTAACAAATTACTATAATATCAATTATATTGTTGTGAAAGCCTAAGGCATAAGCTCTCAAATGCACAAGCAGCCTGTTTGGGACTTTTATGTGCACACCACAAATTATGTAGTAATGAAAGGAAAACGAATTAGCTAGCTAGGTGCATTAATATAGTTTAAAGTATTAGAATGTGTTATATTATTATTATTCTCATTTATTCTTATACTTTTATTTTGGTCATTCTATTCAATGTTTTCACATACCTGTGATTCTGAAAAAAATTGTCTGACTTTGTTCTACCATAAACATGCTATGTGTCTTCCACAACACTGACACATGATTAATAACCCTAACAGTGACACACACATAGACATACGCACACACGCACACACACGTGCACACACAGGCACACACTTGCATACACACAATGTGCACCTGCATCTTTGTATGCCTACATCTCATCAGTCTTCAGAGAAAATTGGGTGTGAAAATCTCACAGGCTCAAAACTAAGCTGGAAACTCAAGAAATTATCATTTTTTTTCATGCCATCTGGAATGTGGGTGATAACACAGTTGCCACGAGTGAAGGTTAATGTGACTAGAGTCTGGCATGAGTAACTATAAGGTTAATCAGGTGAGGGCACCTCATAATGCGGAAAGTTCTCTTTTCAGACTGATGCCAGTTTGCTCTTATTAGATGATGAGTTTGAAACTCACTAAATGACCTTGTGAGTTTCAGGCGATCATTGGTGTGTACTTTGGTTTAATCCCTAACTCTACACTGACCAATAAGGCACATACTTATAAAATGTCATTTTGTAAGGGTGTACATATTTAAATATGTGGTAGGTGGTGATACTTCAGGAAGAATCTCCTGCAACAAATCTATATTAATTTCAACATAATGGATTTAATAGTTCATCAGTAACTTTTTTTTTTATTCTGGTTATTGTCACAGTGGTTTCAAAAGAGGTGATGAATGGGTGAAAGGATGGAAGACACCATTCTCATACTTATTCACATGTATTGTCATCTAGCCAGTTTGTCATTAATGACTGTGCCACCTCAAATTTAGTTTTCCTAAGCACAGTGATGTGATTATGAGTAATGTCTTTATACAGTCAGTTGACATTGTGTAACCAGAAGCTACTGATCAAATCATAAAAGACCTCAACATTTGAGATCATCATAGATCCAACACCAACTCCTCCAAGCCAGAACCTTTAAAAATTAAAAGCGGTCCAATGGCCAAACTCTACATAAAGTGGGATCCAAATGCTGCTGGTACATCGCTAGATGGTCCGGGATGTTTGCGGGGTATGCATGTACTTCTTTGAAGGTCCATAATCTTCATGAGTTGGGACACAACTGGAGCTGGCGCAACCTCAGGATGCCTCGGGATGGGTAGAGAAAGAGAAGCAGTGGAGAGGAATTAGCATAGTTGCTGTTCATAATATAAACAAGCACAAGTTAATGATGTGCATTTATTCAAATGTACTGTTATGTGATGTGGTATGTGTAGACTATGATAAAAAAATCGTCTTTAATCTACGCTTAAACTGGGAGAGTGTGTCTAAATCCCGAGCACTGTCAGAAAGGCTATTCCAAAGTTTAGCAGCTAAATGTGAGAATGTTCTACCGCTTTTAGTGGACTTTGCTATTCTAGGAACTACTAGAAGTCCAGGGTTTTGAGAACCTTAAAGAGCACGATGGATTATAGCATGTTGAAAGACTGGATAAATACATGGGAGCCAAACCATTTAGGCCCTAGCCTAGCCATAAGTAAGTAGCAATAGTTTGTAGTTGATTCAAAACTTAACAGGTAGCCAGTGTAGGGGTTGATAAGATTGGAGTTATATCAGTGTATTTTCTTGACCTTGTGAGAACTCTGTCTGCTGCATTCTGGAGCTTGTTTATTAATGATGCAGGACAACCACCTAGTAATGCAATACAATAGTCCAGTCTGGAGGTCATGAATGCATGAACTAGCTTCTCTGCTTCAGATATAAACAACATGTTTCTTAGCTTAGAAATATTTTGAAGGTGAAAAAAGTCTGTTTTTGTAATATGGGTGGAAATAGTATATTTTTAGAAGACAAGTTGCTGTCTAAATTTACTAAGTTTACAAGTCAAGTCAAGTCAAGTCAAGTTTATTTGTATACGCTTTTCACAACAGACATCGTCTCAAAGCAGCTTTACACAAATCAACAGTTAAGGTGAATGGTGTGTGTGTATTTATCCCTGATGAGCATGCCGTGGCGACTGTGGCAAGAAAAACTCCTCTTAGATGTTATGAGGAAGAAACCTTGAGAGGAACCAGACTCAAAAGGGGAACCCATCCTCATTTCGGTGCCCATTGAGAGCCCATTGAGATGTTTCATATGGTTTTGATGAGATATATAGTTGGGTATCATCAGCATAACAGTGGAGGTAATCCCATGCCTTTTAATAATATTTCCCAAGGGAAGCATTTATATTGTGAAAAGCAGGGGTTCTAGACCTGAACCTTGTGGCACCCCATAACTTACTTGAATTAACCTGGATAGTTCACCATTTAAAGCTACAAAATGGTAACGATCAGACAGGTAGGATTTCATCCAGCTTTATGCCTGTTCCTTATAATTATTATATCCATGTAATTCTGTTAACAATCTATGAGAAAATCATGATCTATACCGTTAAATTAAGCACTAAGATCTTGTAAACACAAAGATCGCTCACAAAATCACTAAAAACTTCGGGGTGTAGTTAGTTTTTACAAAAAGCTAACCAGTGTCAAAATTAAATTCTCGAGTCATTTCACTCTGACACACAGCTCTGAAAAGTATCCTACACCTGTAGCATCTGTAAGGCTTGATTTTTCCACCACTTCCGCGAGTTTTTCTGCGGCTGCGCAGCGCCGATCGAGATAACCGATGTTAAGTGGCAAATTTGCCCCCTTGTGCTTGAGATATTAGGGTTCGGCGACATAAAATAATCGACATAACTGATGAGAAAATGCTAAGACAAAGCGAGAATTTGGCGGTTCCACTTCAAAAACGTCGACTTAATAGGGTTGGCGAGTTAACCGAGGGCGAGATAAGTGGGTTCGACTGTACTTTTACATTTTTCAGTGAAGAAAGTTTTTTTCTCTAACCGATTTTAATCAGATGGGGTCAACAGTGTCTAATGTGTGCTGTAGGGATAGTGTATATGTTGTAGGCCATTTTGTCAAAATCATTAGATCAGATCAGGCAGGTCATTTACGAATCTGTCCTTAGTAGTCAAAACAATAGTCCTACCAATTCGATAACATGGTGAGAGGCAGCTAATCTGCTCCAGCGGTAGTGTTTATTGTATGAGATAATGGTCTGTGATATCATCACTCTGAGGTAAAATATCTATATCCGTGATGTCTGCTTCGTGGGATATTATTAAATCTAGTATATAATTTAAACGATGAGTTGGTCTAGTGATGTTTTGCTTAACCCCAAAAGAGTTTAGTAAGTCCACAAATAATAGTCCTAGGGCATCATTTGCATCATTTGCTTGAATATTAAAATCTCCCATAAGCAGCACTTTATTAAAATTGACCAAGAGGTCTGAAAGAAAATTAGCAAACTCTTAAAGAAAATCAACATAGGGCCCTTGGGGTCTGTACACGGTGGCCAGCATGAGAGATAGTAGGGGTTTTCTATGTATGTCTGAAAGTACAACATTAAGAATAAGCACTTCAAATAATTTAAACTTGAACCCTAATCTTTGACTAGCATTAAGAAGGGCACTATAAATGGTTGCTACACAACCCCATGACAAGTCTGATGGGGCTCATGCTTATAAACATTTTTTTTTTTTTATTTAAGATGAATGTATTACAACAGTCAAAAGTGTGATATCTCAGTGTTTATTTCTCACCAAATGTGCTCCCATCCTCACCTGGAGCACATTGGCCTGGATTTCTCTACACAAAAGAATTAGAGGTGTTTTACACTACATAAACAAAAGGATTGGGACACTTGACTTTTTCTGGCTATGTGTGGTTCTTCTTTAAATTTTTACCACAAAGATGGTGGCACAGAATTGTATAGGATGTCTTTGGAAGCAGTAGCATAAAATGTTTCATTTGGACTAGGGGAGTCAAGCCTGTTCCAGCATGACAGTGCCCCTGTGCACAAAGCCAGCTCTATAAAAAAGTGTCTTGCTATAGAGCTCTGACCACAACCTTACTGAACACCTTTGGGATGAGTTGAAGCGCAGACCTCCTCACCCTACATCAGTGAAACACCTTCAGAAATACAAACACAAAAAAAAATGTGAAATTAGATGTTTAAAAAGCACATACGAGTGAGAGTGACCTGTTTGACTGGCGCTGTGACTGCACTGTACATTTCTCTGGATGCTAACACTAAACTAGCATGGAGGAACTGCACACGGCTATTAGCAAACAACAGTCTGCACATTCCGAAGGAGCTTTCATCGTTGCTGGAGACTTCAACCTCTCCAACCTGAGATCTGTAATTTTAATTCTGAGATCTGTGACTCTAAGTACTTAGGATGTAATTATATATGTCGGTATATATACATTTCGGAATAATTTTTACCTCCTGACTTGGTTTAGGTTTAGCTTGGAGTTTAAAATAGTCGTTACGACTGAACGTTGTGACTGGGCTAGCATGCAGTTTAAGTATCAGTAACATGACCAGTGTTAGCAAGATTAGAGTTATTATGAATGCATTGAACTTTATTTTCTTTATACTTGCTTTTTTGTATAGAAAATATTTGCATAAAAAATATGACTACCATGTAAAAATAATAGTTTATTGAATACAAACAAGTATTTACTATTCTACACCCTAAAATTTCATGTGTCAGAACGCTTGCAATAATAAAACCCCAGATTTTTACATTCACGTTACAGCAGACTATTTGGGAAAGTGATTGTGCATTTAATGTTTGAAACAACAAGAAGAAATAATATTTCTATTTTAAGCACAAAGACGTGTTCTGCAGCCTGTGAAATCACACTTCTATCGTTTGAGCTGTGAAATTGACAGAACTCTAATCCAATGGCATATACGGGTAATAATTGGGAATGAACCAGACAGTATTTAGGTGTGTTCTACTTAAAGCGGCGCTACACTGCCAATAAGCGTATGACATCAGCGCATGAGAGTTTTTAAGACAAATTGCTCCTGCACCGCAAAAAAATTATACTCTGATCAGTCAGCACTGTTGGGGGCACAAGGGGTGGCACAGCAAATGTTGGGGGGGCTGGTGCCACCCTATGCACCCCCTTTAGACATGCCCCTGAGTGCCACCCAGATGAGGATGAGTTCGCTCTAGAGTCTGGTTCCTTTTAGGGTTTCCTCCTCATACCATCTTCGGCTTGTTTATTAGGGAAAAAAATAACTTACAAGCATTAAACTTATACATTTTAATTTTACAACAGCTTTATTTCTGTGAAGCTGCTTTGGGACAATGTCCATTGTTATACGGTTATACAAATAAAAATGAATTAAAGTTTGTCTTGTGTGTGAACCTGGAATTCAGCTGATACATAAGTCTATGTTGTACAAATAATTATTAAAGTTGTAGGCTGGAAGAATCAGGCTCATTTTGTGGACCAAATATCATTTTAGCATTATCAGCTCTGGAAAGCTCAAGCTGGTTGCCTCATAATTTGCCCTAGAGCTGGGTGTTAGTCTGAGAAGTTCAGGAGTCACTCTTTAACTCTCAGTTGAATTCACAAGCTCGCAGCTGCACGTTTCTTATCTCTCACTGTGGTGTTTGTGTTGGAGCTGTGACTCGCTGCTGGAGTACAGCCACAACAAAGAGAGCAAGCCCATTCTCCTATTATACACTTATAGAACAACATGGCAGCACGCCAAGAAGAAAGCTGGCACTCTGGAGGTCTTTCACTGAACGTAATATAAAAGGTGAATGTGAAGTCTCTCGTGCGGGGGAGTCAATGAAATTTGCCTTTTTAAATCATAAACAGTATTTTATAAAAAATAATAAAGGAGTGCGCTATCTCTTGCTTTGTTGTTGTTGTTGTATGCAGCTTTGAAAAACTTCAGCACTAAAATGCATACACGCTTTGCAACATTTCATTACCTCGCATGAAAGTTAGGGGTCTTTTATATTTTATAACTTGGGAATCAGGACACAGGTCTATCACTTTATCACCTCCTTAAATTCACTTTACATACATGCAGAGATACAGTAACTCCAACAGTAAAAAGTAGCCTGGTGGAGTGGTGATATGCAGTGACATTGGCAGATGCAGGGTTTTGGAAGATTACATTCATACAGTCTGCAGTTTATTGTGTATTGATTGTAGGTATTTATTCTGCAGCTAATTTATAAAAAAAAAATGCTTACACCACAGTGTTGCTGATTTCTCATTTCTGATTACTTTTTATCCAAGCTCTGACTGTAATGTTGGCTAAAAGGAACAATCTCAAAAAAAGAAGTACTTCCAGGGTTCTATAAGTAATAACTAAGCACTGTTAGCTTCGAGGTTCAGAATTTTCTACACTACATAGACAGTATTGGGACACCTGACTTTTCCAGCTATATCTTCCACAAAACTGTTACTGCAATGTTAGAGGCATATATATAACATAACAGGCTGTTTATGAATTCATTTTATTTTATAAACTTGAAGAGATTGATGAAGATAGGATATCTATTTAAAGCTGTTATAATGTAAATGATAACAACATTCACATTTTTTGTACACTCTACAACAATAAATGTAACCATAATATGATAAAAAGAATAAAATACATATAAACTTTAATAAGCAACATTTTTTGATGAGTGTAAGTGAAATAATACACAAAAATGGCATTATACAGATAAAGCCTTAGTAAATCACAGTCAAATGTTTGGACACACTTTTTCCTTTAGTGTTTTTTTATTGTACACTATAATAACACATTAATGCAATAATACATTGTACATTAATAATAATAAGTAATGAAAGTACATGTATAGAATGTGTAGTGAACAAAAACATTTAAAATAACCCTGGATATGTTTTAAATTTTTATTCTTCAAAGTAGCAAACTTTTGCTTTGACGACAGTTTTGAACACTCTTGGCATTCTCTCTGTCAGTCTCATGAGGTAGCCACCTGGAATGTTTTCCAACAATCTTCAAGGAGTTCCTAAGGGTGTTGAGTGCTTGTTGGCTGTTTTTCCTTCACTTTCTGTTCCAACTCATCCCATCCCAACGCATCTGATGTCCATTCCTTGTGTTTTTTGGCCCAAGCAAGTCTCTTTTGATTGTTCTTCCTTCGAGTAATGATTTCTTTGCCACAAGTCCTGACTCACAGTCTCCTCTGAAAAGTGAATGTTGAAAAATATTTTGTCACTTGAGAAGTATTTAAGTTAATATGCATTTTCTGAGCCTGGTAATTCTACTAAACTTATCCTTTGAAGCAGAGGTAACTCTGGGTCTTCCTTTTCTGGGATGGTCCTCATAAGAGCCTGTTTTATCGTAGCATTTGATGGTTTTGACAACTGCACAAGTTCATAAATTTAAATAATATAGATTTGTACAGTAGTTGTATTAGCACTAATAGGAATATTGATACTGTATTGACCCTTTCCTCTTTACAAGAAAATAGATTGTTTAAAGCATATAGGCAGGAAATGTTACAAATTAACATTTAAGAAGGCACACCTGTGAATTGAAAACCATTCCAGGTGACCATCTCGAGAATCTAATTTATGAATGCCATGAACTTGCCAAGCTGTCATTAGCTACTTTGGGCAATCTAAAATCTAAAATATATTCTGGGGATATTTACACCTTTTTTTTTTTTACTACCTAATTGCATACGTGTTGTGCTTTCACATATATATATATATATATATATATATATATATATATATATATATATATATATATATATGTGTGTGTGTGTGTGTGTGTGTGTGTGTGTGTGTGTGTGTGTGTGTGTGTGTGTGTGTGTGTGTGTGTGTGTGTGTGTGTGGTGAAATTGTGATGCACATCCTGCAAACACATCTCTCTACAAAAACACAGTGGCCCATGTGTTTGTTAGATTAGAGAGGTTGTGTGTGTTATTGTAGTCAGGAAAAGTCTATTTTTTCCTTTACTTCTTAAAAGAGGGACACAGACTTCCTTACTGGGTTCAACTATAAATGCAAAAAATAATGCACATGAAAAGACATACTATACATGCTTGTAGGTTTACCAAGGACCAAACTAACAGCTACAAATTCATTTCTTTGTCATTTTGTTGTCTGTGCATTTGTTGAACAAAACACTGTGTATGGATTTTAATTCAATGTTGAGTTTAAAGCTTAATACTTCACCTAAACAGTAACTCAAATATCACTCAAACACTTGCCAAAAATGTTATAGTATAGGAAAAGGAAGACATAATCGTCTTCTTTTTACCCAGTCTTCCTGTGGGAAGCAATTTACTAGTGGTGCACACAGATTTCTATATCACAGGATTTTGCAAATTGCAGACATCTACAACAGGCAATATTGTGGGCAGTTCGAAGTTCATGTATAGGATAGTGCCATGCACAGTTTCCAAAAATATACTGGATTAAACTTGTTTTTTTTTATACAAAATGATTTTATTGAAGGCAGATGTAAAACTTGTAATCAAAAAAAAAAAAAAAAAAACAACCCACTGAGTAGCAACAACAAATGACAAGACTATGGCTAGGAAAAGGATAGGGAACCACAACAAAGGGGAAAAAAACTAGAAGGCACAAGACAATTGAAAATATAAAACATATCAAATGTTTAAATTAAAGAAACGTACCATTTTAAGGAGAAAAAAAATGAAATTGATAGCTGCATCACATCTCAAAATTTGGGATACAGCCAAGTTTACCACTGTGTAGCATCCCCTCTTGGTGTATCAACAGTCTGTATACATATGTGTGTATTACATTCACTTCTGCTGCTTTGCTGCTACTAATAATACAACTTTTCTCATTTATATAATTTTTATCTTCATTAGAATTTTTTAAATAAAGAATAATTACAAAGTATTAACCATATGAGTTAAATGAGTAAGGAAATTATAAAATTTTACAATGGTGGTCTCTCTCTATGCAACTGCATGGTTACTTCGGTTGCAGTTGTTATAAAGTAATGTATTAATTTCAAATGGTAATTAAACTGACCAGAAATACCTGTGACCCTTCTACAAACCTTTCATCCAATCAGTATTAAGTGTGCAGACTATGTTATAAAATCAACACACACAACTGCTTGCATGCATCCAAATGTTCAAACCACTCAAACTGACAGACAGATTCAAGGCCAGTACTGAGGGCAGGTACATAAGCAAACCGAAAAGAGAAAGAGAGATAAAGGAATAGGTTAGACAGACAGACTGAAGTAAAGCAGAAAGATGCATGAGTGGATAGAGAGATAGTGTTATGGACAGGGAATAAAAACAGGAAAGAAGTTTGTAAGAAAGTGAGGACAAGCTTGAATTATGTGATGAGTGCTGACAATACCTGTACGGTTTCCAGATTTATGAGCAGAGAGAGAGAAAGCGAAAGAATGAGAGTGATGTACAGATGTAAAAGGAACAGGTAAATCTCCTGAACAAAGTAATTCCAATGCTATTCAGTGACCTTAGAATGGCATATAGTTTTGAGAGGATTCCTTCTTCAAAGGGATATAACAGCTTCACTGGTCATCTTTAGCAAAGCCAATAGACCACTTGGTGCATTATATCAGTGAGAATCATAATTACATGTTAACCAAACATGCCACTAGTGTCCAAGTGCCCCCCATTAACAGGTTCATTATGCAAACATTAAAAAAAAGAGAAGACTTAATTGTCTTTCCATTTGCCAGCATGTTAAGGATAGGGTAAGGATAAGTGTGTTGGCCCTTCAGGAGCAAAGAGGATTATGCAAAATATTTAGCTTCTGAAATCTTAACAACAAATCTTCGACCAGTAAATGAGCAAGAATTAAATAAATGCACTCTGTAGATTTGTGTGCCACAGTTTGTTAGTTTGCTTTTGTGGAGTTAACTGTTTTTGAATAAGCTAGAAAGAGTAAAAATTTACCCATATAGTTTTCTTGTCCACAAAGGTAAAATAATAATACAGATTTTTGAATATTTATGTAAAATTGAACGTCTTGGTTCACAAACTCAACTGTTTGAAGCTATCAATGTTAAATGGAATAACATTTGACTTTTCTTTTTAAAAAAAGCTGTCCATAAGTTTACCCACATGGCATTTAAAGAATTTGGGAAAAAGGAATAAGCTATCCCATGTTAATATACTTTTTCTTTATTGTTTAATTCTTGCTTATTTCCTGACCAATCGTTTGTCGTTAAGACTGTTCAAAGCATCATTGTTTGTTTTGTGGCCTTGGCCCATTTTTTTGCCAAGAATTGTATAGTAGTGTTTGGATCTGCAGTTGCTTTTTTATAGCTCCGCTGTGTGTTGTTAAAACAGTTGGCTGTTTAATGGATCACTGTGGGTATTTTGGTTTATTGCAGATTATATCTTGTGAAAGGTGATGATTGCCCAAGGTTGTCCCAAACCTGGATTACTGTTATCCATTAGTGATTCCATCATGCATCCACCTGGTCCAAAATTATTGACAGACCACATAATCGTCTTCTTTTTCTTTTAGTTTTTTCCTCTTCTTTTCTTCTTCTTCTTCTTCTTCTTCTTCTTCTTCTTCTTCTTCTTCTTCTAATATTAATTATTCAGGTAGAAATGCAGTTTGGATTATGAACTTTCCTGAACCCTATCTTTAGTTACTCTCAACCCTATGAGAAAAACAAATGTGCCTGCAATATGAATCATGTCAGATGACATTTGTGAAAAAAGGACATCTGATGTTATCTCAGAATGCATATCTCTATGGCCTTTTATTGCTATGTCTGCATGTCTAATCACAGACTACTCTGTTATTGCCTCAGCAATGCACAGCACAATGGTGTCCTGATTCCAGATTGGTAAACGCTACTTAACAGCACTGATTAAATGACTGTCTGCTTCCACATTTCACTGATGTCTTATCAGCGCAGCATTAATAAGGTCAGTCAGTATACAGTGCCAAAAAGGTCCGGGTGTAAAATGAGCTATATAATATCGAGCTTTGCATTACTTTTCCTTTCAGTGTTAAAAGAGGTGATAAACGTGTACTGTTGGATGTCAAATAGGAATATAGAAGAGTCAGCGTGTGAATGTGGAGATGTAAGAGTGTGAATGTCGGAGTGGGTTTTTGATATGAGGTGTACTGATAGCCTGTGCTGCAAGACTAAAGATTCCAAAGGGTAGTTTGATTAATGTTTTTTAAGTTTTGGCCTTGTCGGGAGGGCTTTAAGCTAACATTATCCATTGGAACTCTCAACCTCTTCCAGGAACTTTCATGCAACACACACGCTCAGCTGAAATAATAATCAACAGCATGCGTGTGTGTATGTGTGTGGGTGAGAGAGAGAAAGAGAGAGAGAGATTGAGAGAGCGAGCACATTTACTTTCCTGCAAATGAACTAGGGAGTCAAGTTGACCTGCTGTGTAGATGAATTGTAAACAATCTTTCCATGATTTTAGCTGTTGTTTTTTTTTTTCCTCAACAAATTTTTTTTTCTATCTCAGTCTTTTACTATTTCTCTCTCGCTCTCTCCTTTCACTCTTTTTTTTTATAATTTGTTTTTCATGATCAGTCCTGTCAGTTGTGCTTACTTGTGGGGGGAAAAAGCTGGCTTTGCTTTAGATCTGATCTCACTTCTTCCAACTAAAGAAAAACACGCTGTAAGATGTCAAAAGCACTGCAGGTGCACTGGCGCTTGAACAGAGGTCCACACAGCATGATGTTTTGGAGTGATTGGTTTTCTGAAAAAACAGGGAACTTCAGAAAACTTCTGATGTTTCTGCACACACACACACACACACACACATACAACCATTTTACTCTTTAATGCACATGTCAAACTCAAGGCCTATGTGCCAAATATAGCCAACAGCCTTGTTTCATTCAAGTATGAACTTATATATATATATTGTAACAGCCTGCAGTACCTGCTGTTTAATATGTTTAATATGTTTAGTCTATTAGTAAAGTCAGTTTGAATACTTGATTCTGGTTGGAAGTTGTTTGTTTAAGCATTCGATGGGTAACTCTAGGTAGTTGATCACTGCTCTAAATTAATGTGCTGCCATTTAAACAAATGTAACCACAGTAACATACAGAGTGAGACAGCTATTTTATTTTCTAATGACTTTATTGAGCTAAATAAATAAGTTTTGCTTTTCATTGACCTTATATGATGATTTAAAAAAAACAGGCCGTAACACAAGACGAATTTAACAAACTGGAGAATGTTGAGATGAGAAACATAACTAAAAAAAAAGCACACAGAATTAACACCAACATATTTATTATAGTAGAGGCATGGCACAGACATACATTATTCTTACACATCTGATCTCTCATACTCTCTCTCTATAACCCTCTCTTTAAAAACTATTTCTTTGTTTATGAATTTAAATTAATGTAAACCTTTTGCACTATTTTATCTCTGAGAGCAGGAAGAATCCTACATCTTATATATATTTCACAAAAGTGAATACACACCCCTCACATATACTAAAATAGTTGCTAAAATGTGAGGGGTGTACCTACTTTTGTAAGATACTGTATATTCAGATCTGTATTAGTTATTAATATATTTGTTATTTAGACCCAGTAGGTATTTTATTTAAAATTGATGTTGATGTTCACAATAATAAACTGCGTTAACTGCATTACGTGTATATATATATATATATATATATATATATATATATATATATATATATATATATATATATATATATATATATATATATATATATATATATATATATATATATATATATAATGGTGTAACTGGATGAATAATGTTTTGCCCTTCTTTATTTTAGAATTGACTTGATCAGTACCCCATTTTAGTTTATCAAATAATGCCAGTAATCAGTATAAAGAACAACACCACACCTTTACTGCCTCATGTATGGTTTATTGCAAACTGCAACACAACATACAAGATAAATTATTACATTAGAATGTTTTATATATATATATATATATATATATATATATATATATATATATATATATATATATATATATATATATAACATTCTAAGGTAATAAATTATCTTGTATGTTGTGTTGCAGTTTAGTAAACAAAATACTACTATGCTCTAAAGGAAGCGCAACATATTTTACCCATTACACCGTGTAACGTGTCTTTCGTTAAAGCCTGTGTAAAGTACATTAGTTCATTAGTTAGGCTTATTTATGTTAAAAAAATAAATAAATATATATATATATATATATATATATATATATATATATATATATATATATATATATATATATATATATACACACCGTAATTTCCAGACTATAAAGCGCGCCTATATATAAGCCGCACCCACTGAACTTTACAAATATTTTTATTTTTAACATAAATAAGCCGCAGGTGTCTACACTAATGAACTTTACACAGGCTTTAACGAAAGACATGTTACACACGGTGTAACGGGTGAAATATTTTGCGCTTCCTTTAGGAGCATAGCGGTATTTTGGGAATAGCATGCCACTGCATTTTCCACTATTAATGTGTGTGTTCAAGACGAGGATTTTTTCCTTATTATTTTCTGACGCTCATTTATATGTTTCTTTGACTAACCCGTAACGCTGTTTCCAAGAAAAATTTAAAAAAGCATGAGTTTTGGAAACCTGTCTGTGCTTTTATGATTTCTGTTGCAACTGGAGTTAGTGAGCTCTCCCATGACCCAGACTCAACGCGCTACAACAGCTTGTATCTAAACAGTAGCCTACCAAGTAAGTCATTGTTCACGGTCTTCCTCTTTCCTTTCACAACTATTTCTCTCGGGAGTTTATCTTTTCGTATTGTCGTGCGTTTAAAAATCCCCACCGTTGGAAGTTTTTCTCCTGAAACCATGCAGCTCAGAACACAGGAGAGGTGCGTTTTTTCGTTTCCGTTTGAAAATTTCATTCAAGTTTGTGAAACAGGGAAAAACCCAGGAAAAATTCATAAATTAGCCGCTTCGTTGTTTAAGCTGCGGTGTTCAAAACATGGGAAAAAAGTAGCGTCTTATAGTCCGAAAAATACCGTATATTGTCAGTTTTGCACTAAAAAACATCAATGCCAGTTTGAACTTGCTAATGCTGGCAAATGCCTACACTATAAAATTAATAATCCACAGCTAATCCATGCATTATACCCATCAACACCTACTGTAGCCATAGATTATTTCTTACCTAATTATTACAAATTTACAGCAGACCTGTAGCATAGCAGACATGGGATCACATCTCATAAGGTTAAAACACTGCTTAATTCTAATGAGCCATTGTGTTGGTGTGAGTCAGACCCATGAAAAAAAAAAAACAGTTCAGAAACTTCTGATTTTGTGCAGTTCATTGATGCCAACTTTCAACTTTCACCCGCTGAATAGAAACGTTAGTTGCGTGTAAAGTCGAGAGAAATAAGACTATGCAATTTTTTTCTTATTTTCTTAAATGCCTTTCTTGATGGTATATAGGAAAACATAGATTATTAAAAAACATTTAATAGGTTTATCACCTAGGCCTAATGATGTATATAAAATTATTTTGTTTGCCTTTTCTTTATCTAGAATCTTATTTAATACCCCATTTTAGTTTAATGAATAGTACCATATCAGTATAAGGAAAAACACCACCACACCATTACTACTTAATATATGATTTACTGCAAACTGCAACATAAAAGAAAAATGATTCAATTCCCATTCAGTGTTTGCAAAAATCTCCCAAATTAAAAGCATTAGAATCAAGGGCTATACCAAAAAGCAAACAAGATGACGATACTTCCACCAGCAAATGATTTATCATCATTGAGATATTTTTCTGTGCCACCTACTTGGTACATTCCAGCACATGTGTTTGGTTTCATGAATTGAAACCAATTTAGTCACTTCCCTTATTATTTGCAACTATTTTATAATTGACTTTGTAATTGACATTTTTTAAATGTATATTTGCATGTTCGTTTGATTTTTTTTTTCCTTAAAGAGTGCAAATACTTCTAGAGTTGGCTGTATAATGTTGATGGCTTTGAAAGTCATATAGCTGATTTAAACTGTATTTTCTATAAGCAGATGTTTTTCCCTGTCCTTGAAAAAAAAGGGTGTGGGTGAGTTGTGTAAATTTAAGCTTTTTGGTGGTTTGAGTAACGTTATTACGTTACTGGGCCTGGGAATTACTTTAAGGATTTAGTGGACCAAACATGGAAGTGAAGTGTGATTGTGGGCTGAAGGATTTGCTGGGCACTGAGATAGTTATGTAAAGTGATTCCAGAGGGGAAGTTTAGGGGGTTGCACAGATTGTGGCTAGGAACAGAGGGATTGGTTTGGTTTGGCAACGGAGAAGACAGCGAGGCAAGCATTGAATATGAGAGGGTCTGAGTGGACACGCACACTTGACTCGTGTGTGTGGGTGTGTGGGTATGTTTTTCATGCTTGTGTGCATGGCTGGCTTTCCTTATCTGCATACTTCCTGCAGCATGGCTGGAGAGCGCACTGGCAGGGAAATGGCACTCGCACACTCTTTACAGCTCAGTTTGCTGAATGCTTAGTTCCAAGCTCCGTGAACCAGTCTGACCTGCCACCAGGCTTTCCAGCTTTGCTCCATGCCAAATGCTCCAAGCTCCTGTTACTCCTGAGCCAAGCTTTGGTGCCAAAATACAAAACATGCCAAGAGACTTTCTTGCATTTTCCATTAATATTCTATCCCTCCCAGCACAAACTTTGTCTGGCTTCTTGGTCTTCATGTCATTTTTCACACTGTGCCTTATTCAGCATTGATGAATTAAGTATCTAAAGTTGGTGACACCAGTATTAATGGTGAGAAAGTTTTTCGTAAGGTGTGCAGTTCTCATTTCTGATCACAGCAGATGTAACTTGAGTAGAGGTCTCAATTTTATTTCCGCAGTAATATCTCAGGCCACTGCCTTTAAGCAAGAGAACATTTTGTAAAAACATACAAATGCAACACTAATGAAATCTTATTTAAAAGATGCCAATTATTCATGGCAAAATAAACAAGTTTAATACATGTACACTGCTACTGCATTGCTTAATATAAAGCATTAAACCATGAATCACTCCAAATTTGGTTTAATTTTGGAATATGGAGTTCAGCTACATAATTCAGCAGCTTATAACAGATCCTATTAGGCACAGTTTATTTTTTTTTTTGTGTTGTAAAACAGCAGTTAGTCTGTGTGCACTAATGTATAAAGTCGAAAAATAAAAGATGAATCAAATATTACTAATAATATTTTATATTATATTATAATAATGTTATCAATAATATTAATTAATTATATTACAGGTAGTCATCAACTTACGACCACTTGGGACCGACAAATCGGTCGTAACATGATGGTCGTAAGTAGAGTAGGCTATGTGTACAGTACTGTGAAATGATGCCGGAAGCTGGTACGCACTGTTGTACGCCGCGGCTAGCGATTGTGGTCGTAAGGTCGAAAGGTCGTAAGTTGCATATAGTACCTGTATACTGATATATGTATGTATGTATGTTGGACATTCACCTCAATAGATACTATTGGTGGGCTGTCAGAGCCAGAAAGGCGTTCTCTGCTGGTCTAAATTCAGAATCACTGATTTATTTATTATTTTATTAATATAAATATCCATTTAATTATTCAATTATTATTATAATAATTATTATTAATGTGGCAACATAATGACAGTATTAAAATGTGGATTGATTCACAAAGACAACTGAATTTTACACAGGATTATCTATGGTAATATTATAATTGTTGTTTTGACATTCCAAGTAGGTAAATTATAGTTTTTCTTTACATGACTTTACATGACCTCACGTGGAGCTGGTTTGACTTCGAAAAGAAAGATGTTGCTCAAAAGACAGCAGTCTGAAAACTGCTGAAAACAACTTTTATTTCTAAGCTAAAATTAATATTTTATTAAAAGGAAACTTGTTTGATCAATATTGCTGTGACAAGTTTTGGAAAGAGGAAACTGAAGGAGGGCTTGGGATAGCTCTGGATTCCAATCAGTCATTCCAATGCCAGTCACTAATCACTCACACCTATTTGTTGATGTCTACTCTGTTCCTTGCTGTGTTTACCTTGTCATGCTCCTAGTTTTTAGCTTTTGTCTTGTTTTTGTTTCTAGTGTTGCACTTTTTTTTAAACTTGCTATACTTGCTATGCTCACAATTAAAAATCTACACGTGCATCCACTTTTGAATTTATATTGTGTTTCGGACTGTAATAAATACTTGAGTAATTCAATTAAAAACATGAATCGAAGCAAATTAATTTCGTTTAGTCTATTTTACGAAATACGGAGCACGATGTTACCCATGGACCATTGTTACTGATGCATTACAGACGCACTGGACAGGTAACATAGAAAACGTTGCAGAATGAAAAATAGAGGAACGGGAAGAAAACAGCAAAGGGCGAGAAGAAGATTCAGGTCAAAAAATATCACCAAAAAGTTTCTAAAGTTTGTGATCATTTCAAACTAAACCATAAATAAAACACGGTGCGGTTACCATTTTTGAAGTTGATTTTTATAGCAGGTAGTGGAGCACGTTTTTAAAGCTGGCGATAAATACACTGATTTAGTCCGTGGAAGATTTCAAGCAGCTTTCCGGGGACAAGAAAACCACATCATGGTACTGTGCGAGATTAAATAAATAAATACATGAATGAGAATAATTATGAGTTTCATTAAACTAATAGTTTCCCGTAACACCACCGCTACAGAGGGACTTAATAAAAGCAACTCGATTTGTATTTTGAGGTAATATGGCTGTTAAATGCACTAAATGAATTTAGTTTTCCATTATATTCTTGTATGCAATTTCTGCAATAAAAATTTACATTTTTCTCAAAAGGCAAACAAATTACTTCATTTCAAGAGATCCATTTTTGCTTTTTAATTAAAAAAAAGTCCTTCTTATCCAATTACTTGATAAATCGATGGAATAATGGCTAAAATACTCGATTACTAAAATAATCGATAACAGCAGCCCTAATTATGTGACATCAGCTTTCAAGTGAGCGTATGGAGAAAGGCTTGAATGACTGAAGATAGAATGTTACATAAGCAAGGGCTCTTTTTACATCCTATTTTTTATTTTTACTTTTCAGTGTAGTGGTTAATATTGCAACAATAAATCTTTGTGTTGCCAGCTGTCTCTTTTGGATGTGGCCGACTGGGTAGACACAAACTAGACTGCAAAAAGCCACTAGTGAGAATCATTACGTGTTACCTGCCACTTTGCTTGCCTTCCTTCTGTCTAAAGCTGACACTTGACCACACCTCCGCTGCAACAAACTAATGAAGTATGCTTCTTACTGCCAAATGTTATGGCCATTAGTGCTTCGGTATTGATTTCTCACTGCTATGACATGTTGTCAGTAAAAAGACTGGGTTCAACATTTGAAAGGCATTCCTTTTTTCCTGATATTTCATCAGAAATTAGGTTATAGTAGGAGGTTAAACACTAGGAAATGAACTTGGTGTGAAGGTAATGAGGGGCAGAATAAAGTGAAATGCCATGGACATTCCACTCTTTTCCTAAAGCAGGTTTTTCATGGATTGACTCTTCAGCTATTGATAGCATTCTCTACTGTGCAAAGTTGTTGAAATTTTGTACAATTGTTTTGGGCCTTGGAATCACAAGGCAATGCATATATAAAAGTCTATAGATTAGTCACAATTCAAATATTTATTTGTGGCTTTAAATTATGCTTTGCAGCTCAGAAAATGGCACTGGGTGTAAAATTAGAAAACAACCACGATGGGATGCCAGGCCACACACACACACGTTTTTTTAATCTATTTTTTGTAATACTGTATATACCAATGATATTCATAGTTGGGTCTGGCTTGCAGGGATCTGTGAAGCTGAGCCAGGGGGTCTATGATTTTTTTTTTTGCTGTTATTGAAGTTATTTTTACTTAAAAAAAATAATAAAAGGTTACTTTAACTGAATATCCACTGAACCATACCTATTTCTTAATATCATCCACTTGCCTTTCATGTGTTATGTAATTAAGTATTAACTGTGATAAATGCATAATTTTATTTTATAAATAAAAATACTGTAAATCTATAATGACAGGATATCTCAATGTATTTCCTGCTGACTGCAAAAAAGATTTAGTGATCTTGCTTTTAAAGTGCAGCTTGACTCATAATAAATCAAGATTTAAAAAGATGAGGTGTTTAAATTTAGTCTTATTACATAGGTTGTCTCTAGTAATACTTAAACACTTTTAAATATTGCATTGTTTATTATAAACTACATGACAAAAAGTACAATATTGATTATAATTGCATTATTATATTTCAGGAAACATTTTAGTATATCTTCTCAAGAAATAAAACTTTAGAGTAGTCAATGTGCAGCATGTTTAACAGTACAGATTTACTGTCCCCTGAACATACAGCCATTATTGTTTTAATAGCTGGCAACAAAAGTGAGTACAGCCTAAGTGATAACAGCATCTTTATTTGCTATGTTGGATGTTCTTTAATAGCACTGGTGACAATCTATCCTGACACAGGAAGGTTTGATTCCCAGCAGTGTCCTCCTGCTTCCTTTTACAAGAAGCATTAAAACCTTACACTGAATTTCCTTTTGTAAGAGGTAATGCCTTTGCAAATGGAAGTGCAGAGTTAAAAAGGCACAAAAAGGGCAGGCTTAAAGGGATGAGGTTATGTGGGAATGTGGGTGCCAAGCGTAAGGACAAAGTGAAATGGTAGTGACGTTATTTTCAGTGTTTTGTTCTCTAAACAAATTGATGAACAAATAGTTGAGGCAATTCTGTATGAAGTATTCTTCACTGCACCATAGACCATCAAAACGTTGATATCAATTTACATGAAAGCAAAGAAGTAATTCAATTCATTTTTATTTGTATAGTGCTTTTAACAATGAACATTGTCTCCAAGCAGCTTTACAACGATAATGTGGTGATAAAAATGAATAAGATGTTCTCTCCACTGGTTCCCTGTACAATACAGGATTCAATATAAAATCCTATTATTTGTTTTCAAATCTCTGTCTGGTACGGCCCCAGCCTATTTAAATGAACTTATCCATCCATGGCTGAACTCTCAGATCCTCTAATCATCTCTTGTTTGAAATGCCTAGAACAAGAGTACATTCTCAGTAGCAGCTCCTAAGCTTTGGAATTGCCTCCCTCCTGATCTCACCTTTGAAAGGGATTTCTCTACTTTTAAAGCAAAACTTTAGACCCACTTATTCACCAAATCCTTTGTTGGGTAGTAAAGGGTGTGCTTAGTCGTCTGCTTCTTAACATTTATTTTAATTGTTGTGTTTTAATGCTTATTTTATTTCTCTTCTGTTTTAAGTTCTTACAATTTATTTTGTTAAGTGTAAATTTGTCCCTGATGAGCGAGTCGGTGGCGACTGTGGCAAGGAAAAACTCCCCGAGATAGCATAAGGAAGAAACCTTGAGAGGAACCAGACTCAAGAGGGAACCCGCCCTCATCTGAGTTGCACCGAATGTCCATTTATTACACATAATCAGTGTTGCGGGGTGCAGTGATGGTGATCAGAGCAAACTGTAGTCCTGAGTCAGTATTGTGACTCAGTACATTTTTTATCATACGCATGCAGTTATTTTCATAACCACTTAGCGGTAAATAATGTTAAAATAAAATCCATGCACTGTATGGATTGAATTCTAATGAGTGTAATGCATTTGATTGTTTCCGGCAGTACATGTAAGAGTACTGTTGATGTACAAACAAATGAACTTGCATGTATTACATTTTTAATAGTCAAATTAGCACAAATTTAACAAATAGATAAATAACAGAATACATAATTTTGTCTTTGATTTCTTTAAATGCTAAAGATTTACAGACATTTTTTTATAGAAAGAAAAATCTGTGTTTTTCCATTTAAACAGTTGATGAGTAGTTGAAAAATGTGAACACAGATCTGACTTCTCAAACTTTGCATTGTCTGTTTTATTCAGGTGCTATGAATTTACCTTTTGCATACAAAAACACAATACTTTAAGTGAATTTCCCTATTTTTAGCTTGCAGGGTCACTGCAGCAAAACTAAATGCACAAATGTTGGCACAGGAGCTCTCAGGGGTGAATTTAATGATTCTTGCTAATTTCCTGACCAATAATTTTTCTTATAAACATTAAAAGCATTTTCTTATCAACATTTAGCTATATAAAGCTTTTGCTCAAGTGTGTATATATGAGCCACAGGGTACACATTGCTTTTCAGAAAGCCAAAAAGTAGCCATGACCTGAAGAAGTTTTGGTGTTGTGGATGTTTTTGCATTACTAATAGTAAAAGCTGAGCAATCCCTTGCAGAAATATTTTGTATATTTAATGCAAATAAATTAAAATTTAAATTGAATAATAAAATTATTACAGCTAATGTTTACTGTATGCAACTTTTGTTTTTGTTCTATAATTAAATGTACTTATTTAATACTGCTAATCAAATATGTTCAAATACCATCATTTGGCTTGAAATATATATATATATATAGATAGATAGATAGATAGATAGATAGATAGATAGATAGATAGATAGATAGATAGATAGATAGATAGATATGCCAAAAAAAAAACAAAAAAAACCTAAATATTTTTTTTGCATCTCAATTTTGGATTAAAGAAAGAACATAAAAGACATATCTGGTCAGGGTATCTTTGTCCTAGCACAAACCATCTTTTTGTGGCAATTGATGTTGAAAAACCCGATGAAATATGTATTTATAAAATATCCAATTTGATCAAAAGTCAAACTGTGAAAGTAAAGAGCAAATGTGACTTACCTGCATGTTGCTTTGATGATTAACCTTTCTGATTATCTATCTTTCTCATTTCTCTCACACGTATTCACACACACTTTTAAAGTGCATATGATAATAAACATTAATTTTGAGATGAAGCAATAATGACTAATCACTGATAAAATCAGTTATTCATTTACCTATACATAATGAAGATTATAAAATAAACAGCATGTAGTAAATACCATGTGGGTTATCGCCAAGCGTCATTACTTTTATGATCATCAGAATGTAAATTTACTTGTCCCTGCATTCATGCAGAGATCTACTAACGTGGAAAATTTTGCAACATGTGTTTATTCATGAGCATGCTCTGGTGTTTGACTTCTTTGTTGCTTAATTAAGTGACTTAATGTTTCTGTGTCTCAAAGAGTTAGAACTTTTAGACAGCTATTTTTATATGGAGCAGTCTCAATTTGATAAGGTGAAACAAATGAGCTCATCTTTCTCATTGCCCCATGACTTTGTTCCAGCTTGTCATGAGTGACCGCTTTTTGACTGAGAGAGATTAAAATGATGCTCAGACTGCCTTCTTTGGTTGTTAGAGTGATATGGTCAAGCTGTATTTAGAAACTGGGTTTTTCTCTGTATAATCATGCTCCTAGAGGCAGATTTCCACCATGCCATTTAGACTTGGCAGAGTTTATCTTTTCTTTGCAATTTGCTGCATGCATGTCAAAGAGTAAGAACATAATTACACTGATCTATGTTCTTCTAGGATTTTTTTTCATATATATCAAAGATAAGACGTTAAATTGTGAAATTTGGTCAGATTTTTCTTTGCAAGGGAAAAATGTCACCTTGTAAGCAAGCTCCTCTCTGTACATAACTATGCTCATTGTTTATTCATACCATCTTACATAAGCTCCAAAAACAAGAATGAATGGTCATATTCACTTCAATTAAACTCAGGTCCTTTTCAGCAACTCGAGCTGCGTTGCAACATTTTGGGAACGAGGCTGTGTTGTCCATGCACTAAAATAATCAGTCAAAATTGGAGGCAGGCTGTCAACGGTGGGGTGACGTTATGACCAGGAAGCTATAAAACGGACATGGAGTGAAGTGGAGTTGAGCTTTTGTTTTTTCATGAAGCGCTCTGTGTGAAAATGTTAATGTTGTGTTCGTCTTTGTCTGTCAAAAAAATAAATAAATGAAGGCACAGAAAAAATCCAAGCACACTTTTCGGTTGTGTTTGTGTGGCTTGTTTGGGGGGGAGCAGCAGCTAGCAAGCCCGAGAGCGAGGAGCTCCTGAAGGTTGTGACACAGGCCGTAGAGAAGCTAGATATAGCTTGGCCAGCCGATGAGCATAAAGCCAGATGAGTGATTTTTGCTCCCGGCATCGCAACGTGTGAGGTGATGAGGTGAGGTCCTGATGAGGTGAGGTGTCCAGATGAGGTGTCCAGGTCCTGGGCCCTTCTCACCCCCCGCTTTAGCCCCAAGACCGCGGTGTATTCCAACGTCATGGAGCTCAGGATTCATGGTTATGGAGTCATGCCTGGGGTTGAAGCTAGCAGGCTATCTCTTTCTGGGTGTGGCATCCTCCCTTAAGGCCCCGACACGACCCACCAAGCCCCTACATACTATGTCAGTGCTGGTGGGTAAGGCATACGCCTCGGCAGGTCACACCATGGCGGTGTTACAGGCATACCAAGCCAACCTGCTATGAGAGTTGGATGTGGGAGACATCAGGTGCAAGACATCCTAACCTTAACATCCACAAAGAGACATCTGTGGCTTACCACAGTAATTTCTGAGAGGGACATGGCCATGCTGCTGAACGCCCCACTAGATCTATGTCAGCTGAACCACTCTTTAACGAGACTCCGGTTCAAAATGCTGATCCTCAAGCAGGTCGTGTCTCAGATCAGATCCGAGGACTGTTTTTTTTCATGGTAGATGTAAAGGATGCGTACTTTCATGTACCTATCCTTCCTTCTCACAGGAAGTTGCTGAGGTTTGCTTTTGGGGTTGAAGCTTACCAATATCGGTTTCTTTCATTTCGCCTTGCCTTGTCACCCTGCACCTTCACGAAATGTGTGGATGCGGCTTTGGCTTCCCGGAGACTCCAGCGCATTCACATCCTCAATTATATCGACGACTGGTTGATATTAGCTTGATCAGAGCAGTTAGCAGTCCGGCATCCAGATGTCGTTCTCGCTCAAATGAAGGAGCTGGGGTTTTGACTGAACGCTGGGAAGAGTGTGCTTTCCCAATCACAGAGAAAAACCTATCTTGGCATTATATAGGATTTGACAACTATGCGCACGCAGCTTTCTCCTGCCCGCATTTTGTCCATCCTCACAGCCATCAGGAAGGTCAGAGAAGGGCAGTTACTGACTGTCAAGCAGTTAAGCAGAGCTATGGAGGCTGTGGCTGTGGCCCCTAAGAGGGAACAGCTCGGAGGCTTTGGTCTCTCCACCGAGGTGGTAGAGACCATTTCCCAGCTCCAGCTCTCTCTACAAGGAGGTTGTATGCGGCGAGCACCAATTAGACACAGTCCACTGCCTGGCTGGTTCAGTACTGCAGATCCTGCAGGAACAGTTCTTAAAAGGTTTGGCTTTTTCCACCCTTAAAGTCTATGCGTCCGCCATTTTGGCGTGAGACCTAGAGTGACTGGGTGGGACCTGGCTAGTGGTTTTATCTGAGCCCCTTTTGAGCCTTTGGCCAAGGCTTCATGGAGGCACTTTTCAGTTAAGACTGCGTTCTTGCCCGGTATCTGCTCTCTGAGGAGAGTAGGTGATTTACAAGCCCTCGCTGTGCCCCCCTCCTTTCTGGAGTTCACTCCAGGCATGGCCAGTGCCTTCCTGCACCCTAGAGCGGGTTACATCCCCAAGGTGCCCTCGGTCGTCCCACGACCTGTTAAGATCTGGCATTCAATCCTCCTCCATTTCAGACCCCAGACCAGGAGAAGCTAAACTGGCTGTGTCCTGTCCGAGCACTGGACTGCTATGTCCACAGGACAAGTCCTTGGAGGAAGTCAGAACAATTATTAATCTGCTACGGCCCACTCCCCCAGGAGAGGGCTCCCTGCTCATAAACAAACTCTTAGCAGATTGATTATCGACGATAATCCTACGAGTCTTTGACGTCTTTCTACGAGTCCTCTGGTCTCCACGTGCCCTTCGGAGTCAGATCGCACTCGACCCGGAGTGTCGCAGCCTCTAAGGCTTGGTCCTCTGGAGTGTCTCTCCAAGACCTTTGCGACACTGTGGGCTGGTCCATCCCGCTGACCTTGGTCAGGTTTTATAACCTCGACCTCTGTGCCACTCCTCTGTCCATTGGTGTCACTGTGCCGACTCACACTAGTCAGGGATTGGTCAGTGTGGTGGTATTGGACTCTCATTCCTAAAGTGTTGCGACGCAGCTTGAGTTCCTGAAAGGGAACGTCTCTAGGTTATGTATGTAACCCTAGTTCACTGAAGGAATGCAATGCTGCGTCTCTATGCAACACTGGCTGGCGTCCCTTCAGCACTTACTTTCCTTTACAGAAGCTGGTGCGGGCTTTACTCCACGTGTGTTTTATAGCTTCCTGGTCGTGACGTCACACCGCCGGCCTGCTTCCAATTTTGATTGATTGCACACATTATTTCAGAGCATGGACAACGTGGCCGTGTCCCAAAGCACCGCAACGCAGCGTCTCGTCCCCTCAGGGAACTACAGTTACATACGTAATTTAGAGACGTTTTATTTGTATAATGCTTTCAACAAAAGACATTGTCACAAAACACATTTACAGAGATAATTAGGTTATAAAATTTTAATTTATATGTTAGTGCCTAATTTATACATTTATGCCTACTTAGCAAGTGAGTGAAAAAAGTGGCCAGGAAAACTCCCTAAGATGGTATGAGGAAGAACATTGAGAGGAACCAGACTCAAAATAGAACAATCCTCATCTGGGTGGCACCGTATGTCATTTTAGTTCCATCATTGTTGAGAGAGTAGAAGGGTGTCAGTGAGAGAGAAATAAGGATTATTAAGTATACTTATGGTTATATAAAAGTAAAAGACACTGTGCAGTGATCAGGGTCCAAGTAGGGAATCCAGCAAGACTAGCTATGGCAGCGTAACCTAAAGTAAGAGTGAGTCAGTGCTTTCTATGTGAACAGTACAGTATTTTATAATCAATGCAAGATTTAATATGAAGCCAAATGTTTATGTTTTCTCTTTCTTAGCTACCCATTCCCTACTGTGTTCAGCACATGCAGCAAGAAAGATCTTGCAGCCAGTTTGGACAAGGGAGTGGGTATGTGTCTCTACAACATTCCAGAGGTCAAAGTATTGTATGGGGGACAGAAATGTGGCAATGGCTATGTGGAGGAAGGAGAAGAGTGTGACTGTGGAGAGCCTGAGGTAAGATTAATGACTCTTCTTGATTTTTTGATTAGCTCATATATCAGTTGCAGAACACGTGACACTTGCTAACATTTAAAGTATTCAATAAAAAGAAATAATAAGCTACAAAAATATGTTATTGTTTCTATACACTGTAAGTTGATTCTGGATGCTCAATGAACGAAAAGTAAAAATTATTTTATTATAAGTTTTTTAAGTAGGACAAATTATCATTGATAGAAATAAATGTATTAATCTGAAATTAATTCTGAATTGAGACAATTTCTGTATAGCTGATTTGTGACTGTAAGCAGCCTTTTTGTCTTACATTAACTTACAGAGAAAAACAAGGAGAGACAATAAGAGGAAGAGAAGTGAACATTAACTAACTTCTAGTATGTTCCACAGCATTAAATGTAATTATTAATGTATTACATAGAAAACTAGAAAAACATTTGTCATGTTGTTTTTGTGAATTTATTAAATGTTTTATTCTATTTAGTCACACTAACCAGTCATTGATTATTTTTGTATAACATTATACCTTGTTGTGCCAGTCAAGTCAAGTCAAGTCAAGAGGCTTTTATTGTCATTTCTACTCTACACAGTGCACAGAAAAAGGAGACAACGTTCCTCCAG
Organism: Silurus meridionalis; assembly: GCF_014805685.1. NCBI lineage: Eukaryota > Metazoa > Chordata > Actinopteri > Siluriformes > Siluridae > Silurus > Silurus meridionalis. The sequence continues at coordinate 9,717,828 of NC_060891.1, read as the reverse complement.
AACCCTGGTGCTACACTAAACAAGTGATACTACATTTAAAAAACTCGGTTAAACTGCTAAAAAAATGCTCTGAATGGCAATGTAAAGAATGCAAGCAACTCCTTTATATGATCTAATTCAGGCCTTTACCAAAAGCCTTGATGGCTTTGACAGTTTATCAGGTTGACATTTCAGAGACTGTTGGGTTTGGTCAGATTGATGGGTTTAAATTAGGGCAAGGCCGAAATTCTTCATACTCCATGTGTTCTTAATAACTTAGACTTGACAAGGCGTTTACCAACACATTCACACATCTGGAAGGATGCAGAGAATACAAGCCAAAGGAAGGATGAATGCCAAACAAAGGGACTTTATTGGATGCCAGATGAGGGACCTCCACCTATTTTCTCTCTTTTAATGCATGCACAACAGATTTTATAAAAGCCCAATCTTAGCCAAAAGAGCTCAAGCCTCACCCAGGCCTGGTCTGCCAACACAGGACAACATATCTGGGCTATGTTAACAGACAAAAATAATTAAGTAGAGGAAGTAAAAGAGAGAAAAACAAACCCTTGGCTCAATTAAAACCCATGTGAAATGTCCTAAATGAGTTCTTCTATAAAACAAACACCTGGTGCGTGTTTAGTCGATGTTTTTCTGTTAAACCAATTCTGCAGTTGTTAGAGTTGTTTCTTGGACTCTTTCTTTTTGACCTCTTTTTTCCTCTTCTTACATTTGAAAGACATCTCGCCTTTCCTTCAATTGTGAAGTGCTGATGAAAACCGGATATTTTCTGGCAACACACACACATCCTGGTTACACATTTCATTTGTTTCAGTATTTTTTCTCTGATGGGTATTTAAATCACTACCCCGTTCCTCATACAGTAAATTAATCTAAACCACATGTTATACACACACCAACAGAAAGAACTGTACAAAAACTTCCTAACAGATGTGTGTGTGTGTGTGTGTGTGCACGTGCGTGCATATTAATTTCAGGAGTGTGTGAACCCATGCTGCAATGCAACTACCTGTACTCTCAAAGAAAATGCTGTTTGCGCACACGGACAGTGCTGCGAGGACTGCAAGGTACTCGTTTGATCTGTACATGTCTCTGTTTTGACTCACTCCCTACTTCTGTCTCTCCTCCACCACATTCTCATTCTCAAAGGGTTGAAAAAAGGGACAGCATGGAAAACGCATTCTCTTTGCGCCATTAGTGAGCGCAACATGAAATGTCATTTACACTGCAAAGGCACACACTAAATTTCCTCTAAAGGTTTCAGACACATAAATCTGCCCACAAAGTTCACTGACTGAATAAGGACAGAAATACTGAGCCAGCTTACAATCAGCACTGTTTTTAGGCTGGCAAGGTCATGCAGATATCTTTTGGCTCATAGCTCAGCTGACACGATTTGGCATGCATTGTGTAGAGTTAAGCACTCGAAGAATCGCTTGGAAATGAAGTCCAGTGTTGCTGCACAGTCACAATTTTTACTTATTTGAATTGTGGGTTATGAAACACTGTGCAGCGCTTTGGGTTGTGCACACTGTGATGCCACTATTGTTATTTCAGCAAAAGCTACACTTCCCTGTTCTTGTGGTGTTCTTTGTGTTTTAGAGTATGTGTGAGTGTTTGTCTATACATAAATATTTTTGTGTTTGTGTTTGTGTGTGTGTGTGTGTGTGTGTGTGTGTGTGTGTGTGTGTGTGTGTGTGTGTGTGTGTATTGATCATGTATTGAATTTGATCACATGATCCCATTCCAAAGACACCTTGTTAAAATGTTAAAATGTATCATTTAAAATGTAAAAATGTTGAATTTACAATGTTGAAAATCTACAAAACACAACACATCTCAGCAGGCATTGGCAGCTTTTAGGTAATATACTATGGTACATTGTGTGTTTATGTTATTGTATTAATTCTTCATGTCATGCATCAGTGAACTTCCCAAGCTATTCTTTATCCTGTATTAATACATATTAGGATAGCTGAGAGAATCATTCATGTTTTTCTTAGTGCTTTAGTGTTAAATTAATTATATGATATTATTTGCCTTCTATTAAACTTCTTAACCCTGGGATGAATATGTTTCAACATGTGCCTATGTGTGTTTAAAGTTGAAGCCTGCTGGAACGCCATGCAGAGATTCAAGTAACTCATGTGACCTGCCTGAGTTCTGCACTGGTTCAAGTCCCCACTGCCCAGCCAACGTTTACCTCTATGATGGGCATGCATGCCATGCCGTTGATGGTTACTGTTACAATGGCATCTGCCAAACCCATGAACAGCAGTGCATTACACTCTGGGGTCCAGGTTTGTTTATTAACAAAGCTTTATATAAATGAGAAGAAAAACCTATACAATATTCCTAACATTTGAATGGTCCCAATGACCCATTTAACACCTGAAACTCCATCAGCATAGTAGTCTTCATGGCATATGATACACTTCAAATACAGTCTTTTACAGTTCTTTAGATTTCTTTCATTCAATCACAGACATTTTGACAACCAGCAGAATTGTTTGGTTGTATGTCCATTTGTTTATGTAAATAATTATCCCATAACTTGTTAAAAGCATGAAATGTATACACGGTTTGAGAAAAGCTTATTTATCTTTAGGCAGGAAGATTGACTACTACCAAATTTTCTAAATTTTTTCTCACAATTCTTTCTCTTACCCATCTCTCCTTATTTATTTTATAGTAATGTCTGTGATCTTTACTAAAATCACAGCCTAGGCAAGATGAAAAAGTACAGAAAAGCATTTACGTTTGTTATGATAAATATTATAATGCTCTCTTAAAAGTGAGGTGCTAATATACAAACCCGATTCCAAAAAAGTTGGGACACTGAACAAATTGTGAATAAAAATAGAATGCAATGATGTGGAAGTTTCAAATTTCAATATTTTATTCAGAATACAACATAGATGACATATCAAATGTTTAAACTGAAAAAAATTCTCATTTTATGGGAAAAATTGTTGTTCAAAAAAGTTGGGTAAATTTCATGGCATCAACAGATCTCAAAAAAGTTGGGACAAGGCCATGTTTACCACTGTGTGACTCCACTCTTCTTTTTATAACAGTCTGCATATGTCTGGTGACTGAGGAGAGTTTAGAAATAGGAATGTTGTCCCATTCTTGTTTAATACAGGCTTCTAGTTGCTCAACTGTCTTAGGTCTTCTTTGTCGCAGCTTCCTCTTTATGATGCACCAAATGTTTTCGATGCAGTATGTGGTCTGGCATTGTCATGTTGGAAAATGCAAGGTCTTCCCTGAAGGAGACGACATCTGAATGGGACCACATGTTTTTCTAGAACTTGGATATACCTTTCAGCATTGATGGTGCCTTTCCAGAGGTGTAAGCTGCCCATGCCACACGCACTCATGCAACCCCATACCATCAGAGATGCAGGCTTCTGAACTGAGCGCTGATCACAACTTGGGTTGTCCTTATCCTCTTTAGTCCAGATGACATCACGTCCCAGTTTTCCAAAAAGAACTTCAAATTTTGATTCCTCTGACCACAGAACAGTTTTCCACTTTGCCACAGTCCATTTTAAATGAGCCTTGGCGCAGAGAAAACGCCTGCGCTTTTGGATTATGTTTAGATATGGCTTCTTTTTTGACCTATAAAGTTTTAGCCGGCAACGGCGAATGGCACGGTGGATTGTGTTCACCAACAATGTTTTCTGGAAGTATTCCTGAGCCCATGCTGTGATTTCTATTACAGTAGCATTCCTGTATGTGATGCAGTGCCGTCTAAGGGCCCGAAGATCACGGGCATCCAGTATGGTTTTTCGGCCTTGACCCTTACGCACAGAGATTGTTCCAGATTCTCTGAATCTTTGGATGATATTATGCACTGTAGATGATGATAACTTCAAACTTTTTGCAATTTTTCTCTGAGAAACTCCTTTCTGATATTGCTCCACTATTTTTTGCCACAGCATTGGGGGAATTGGTGATCCTCTGCCCATCTTGATATCTGAGAAACACTGCCACTCTGAGAGGCTCTTTTTTATACCCAATCATGTTGCCAATTGACCTAATAAGTTGCAAATTGTTCCTCCAGCTGTTCCTTATATGTACATTTAACTTTTCCAGCCTCTTATTGCTACCTGTCCCAACTTTTTTGGAATTTATAGCTATCATTAAATCCAAAATGAGCCAATATTTGGCATGACATTTCAAAATGTCTCACTTTCAACATTTGATATGTTATCATATATTCTATTGTGAAGTTTATGAAATTTGTAAATTATAACAATTTGTTTAGTGTCCCAACTTTTTTGGAATCGGGTTTGTATGGTGTATACACAAATAATAAAAAGATAAAAATGTAATTGATTTAGTGGAAGAATCTTGTCATTTTGCAGGTTTGCACTGCAAAACAAAATTATTATTATTATTATTTTTATTATTATTATTATGAGACAACTTGACAGACAAATTTAATTTAATGTTCATATAACATCCACATTATGCAGTGTTGTTCAATCCAAATGGCTGCTAATATTACACAGGACACAGTGTGATACATGTTTAAACATTATTCCCTGCTGTCTGTTTTAAAATAAGAAATTGACCAAAACAGACTGTTTTTCTAATGCCAATTTGAATTAAGAACTAGAATTGACACTCTCTCTCTCTCTCTCTCTCTCTCTCTCTCTCTCTCTCTCTCTCTCTAGGGGCTAAACCTGCCCCTGGTATCTGCTTTGAAAGAGTAAACTCCGCTGGAGATCCCTATGGCAACTGTGGCAAAGATTCCAAAGGCTCATTCGCTAAATGTGAAGCACGGTACACCTTGCTAACAGCACATGACATCGCTTACATGCATACAATAATGTAATATTACACAGAAAGGGAAACAACTGACCTAGTGAACTTTGTTTTGTACTTATATGAGTACAACAACAGCCTTTCTGTCCACTTTTCCTGCTTCCAATTAACTTTTTTTTTCATAAGCCTCACTTTCCAAATCTATGTCCTGTATTTTAAAATACATGTACTCACTCAAACTGAAGGACTGGTAATTGGCTAAATTGGTCTGTTCAGTAAAAAGACAAGATTATTCATGGTTGTATCAAAATGTTATCTTGTAACGAAACAGAACTAATTACAATACAGCTCTTTTGAAATGTGTCGCATGAGACTGCAGAGTATAAGTGTGACTGGGCTTTTAAATCTCTGCCTACAAAAATATGCTTTAAAAAGACTGTAGACTAAAGATACATGCAATTAGCAAACAAAAAAGGTGATAATTGGGCTTAAAAAAAAACACTTAAAAAAGCGGAAGGGATTGCATTTTTATATATACTAAATGGACAAAAGTTTATGGATACCTGACCATTAGATTTCCACATTTATTTTCTAATTGCTGTTATACTGTAATACCTAAACTCTTCTGGGAATATTTTGGAGTGTGGATGTATAGATTTTTTCTCATTCAGTGACAAGGGCATTAGTAAACATGGGTACTGATGTATGATAATGAGGCTTGGGGTGCAGTCAGCGTTCTAGTTCAAACTGTACTAAAGGTGTTCAATAGGGTTGAGATCAGAGCTCTATAGCTGACCACTCAAGATCTTCCTCTCCAACCCATGTAAACTATATCTTCATGGAGCTCACTTTAAGCAGGTTTGGGTCTTTCAGTTCAAGTGAAGGAAAAATTTAATTCTATCTCATCCAAAGACATCCAATTAAATAGTCTGCCTCCAACAGTGTAAGGAAGAACCACTTATGGCAGAAAAAGTCCTGTCCCAATACTGCTGTTCATATAGTGTACATGCAGCATACTGCATTGGGTTAGTGTTTGTTTTCCATTAACTTAAACTAAGGGGCCCAAACATGATCTAGCATGATCTACAAATCAAGCGCCATAAAGACCACGGTCGGAGTAGAATAACTTGATCATCAATGACTGACTTCACTAAAGCTTTTGCATGGCAAATTTATGGAGAATTTTCAGTAGAAGTCTATTCAGTTATTATTGTTCCTTTTGTAGAATCTTATTTAATCATTCTGCAAAAATATGATAACAGGCATTGGAGAGCATTTTTTTAAATAATATAATATATTTAATTTCTTTTAAATTATTCATTACATTTTTTTTTCTCTCTTTCTTTCCCAGTGAACATTTGACATACATACTGTTAATGTGAAGAAAGAGAGAAAACAAATAAAAGCCTAAGCACTGACTCACTAATTTTCTTTTCTTGTTCTCATCTATTGATTTGTGTGTGTGTGTGTGTGTGTGTGTGTGTGTGTGTGTGTGTGTGTGTGTGTGTGTGTGTGTGTGTTTTGCTACAGGGATGCTAAATGTGGTAAAATTCAATGCCAGGGTGGTGCCAGTCGACCTGTAATTGGAACCAATGCTGTTTCCATAGAGACCAACATCCCCCTGCATGAAGGAGGGCGTATTTTATGTCGAGGTACACATGTATACCTTGGAGATGACATGCCTGACCCAGGACTTGTGCTGACTGGCACCAAATGTGCTGAAGGCATGGTAAGGCTCTGTAGATCTTCTGGAAATGTTTCACTCACAAGCAGAGTCAACATTTAATCAAGCAGAGTTGATGTTTGCTATAAGGATGTACTCGTGTCGCTCTCTTCATGCATTTTTCCTTTCCATTACAGATGTGCTTGAACAGACAGTGTCAGAATGTCAGTGTATTTGGAGTGCATAAATGTTCAGGAAAATGCCATGGCAGAGGGGTAAGAAACACAAGCACACATGAACAGTACAGAATCTTCCATAAATAATCCGCTTATAATGCTGAAAAGATAACACGCCTTTTTTCTGTGACAAATTTTTGAGTTTCCAAAACCCTGGGTATCTCAGTGAACCTTATTTTTTTTCTAGCTTACAACATAAAATATGTTTTTTAATTATGTTATTTTGTATTAAGGCATAGCTTATTAATCTTAGAGGTTTGTACCTCAATAATATTGTCTGGTTAATTCATATATTTGTCTCAATATTATACAAATGACCTAAAGATAAAAAATACTGAACTATTTAATGTTTAATATTGATATAATATTAAATTATTCAACAGTGCACACACCACAAGTATGAAAAGAAAATGCATAAACATAGACACTAAGGACTGTAAAGAAAAAATGGCTGAAAAAGTGACTTTCACAAAAGATCTAAAGCATTTCCTGAGAAACCTTTTATGAAGATATTGCTTTAACATGCTCAATTTTGATTAATTGATTTGGTTTGACAATAGTGCTGCAAGGTTTACAATAAAGCATTAGTTCTTTAAAAAAAAAATAAAAAATTATTCTATTATTTATATTTTTGCACTATTGAAGTAAAATGTCTACAGTAACAAATTATGCAGGGACTTCTGTAGCAATTGGTCCATATAAAAAAGTAAAACAAAAAGTGTGTAGATGATGCCACGGCTATGTACTGTAAGTTCCATGCCATGTGGTTCAAAAGAGCAACATTGTCCATGCTCTCTGTGTGGGAGGATTGATGTACTTTCTCTTCTTTCTACATCAGAGCAACACTAGCCAATTATGGGCCTATGTAAGCTCCATGTTGTAGCATGACCAGTAGTTTGAAAAGATTACAGCTGGGTGGCTTTAATTGTCTCAGAGGTAGCACATATTGGCTTTTATTTTACCCAGTTGGTAGCTGTGGTATGATAAGGGAGAGCTGGCTAGTGGGGGAAATGGGCAAGTGAACAAATTGAGTAAATGCAGTGTATACTTCTCGGCAAAAAATGCAGTATATTAAGCTTTTATGGTCTTAAAACTAAGTTATTAGAAAATGAGCAAGAATCATTTAGATAGACAAAGTAACCTGGAGTAGCTTTTCCCTTTGATTTGTTTAAATATTTAAAGCCTTTTGGGTAAACTTGTCAGAAGCATTTTATAGAAAGAAGAGTCAATGTTTTTTTACCATTTAACTTTGATGTGCTACATAGATTTGATGAGTAGTTGATGTAAAACCAGGTGTTAAATTTTGTTGATGAAGATGATGCAAGTGAATTTCCCTGTTTTTAGCTATTCCCCCAAACAATTCCATGCAGAAAAAATAAATGAGCAAATGGTGGCATATGAGGTCTCAGAAGTTCTTACTCATTTCCTGACCAATGATTTGTTGTTAAATAAAATATTAAAAGTTTAATATTTTGCCATTTTGGTCTTGGCCCATATTTTTTGGCCCCGGGAGTGTACACAGTAATAAATGTGGATGATCCAAAAAACCCTGGGCTGCTATTTCAATAAAATAAAATGCTGATGAAGACCTTTTTACTACTTCACACAAATTTAGCTATGAACCAGAGCAGCCCTGCTCATGACATCAGTTTGACAAGTAGGAACATTTTGACTTCCATTTAAACTATAGGACTTTAAATTGCTCAGTGAAACTTACATCATACTGCTCACTGCAGTAAAATGCACCGCAATGTACAATCAATAACAGATCAGAGCTATAATAACAATATTGCTGCCCAGTTAGAACCACATGCTCCAGTGGCTTCCCGGCAGCTGCCGTGTTAACTTTTAATCGGTTTTTATTCCCTCACTACAGTTAAAGCACTCGTATTTAATAGCTTTATTTATGTTCTACTTAAAGGACCATTCATCATCATTCGGCCCAAATGTTTGCCAGCAAAGCACTGAAATGTGAATACTATACATCCTGGCCAAGATCCACTACTGCACTGTCATTCACATCCCATATTCCTCCCCTTGGGGTTTATTTACATATGGCTTTATTTATTTATTACTTTTTGTCCCCCTCTCGAATAGGTACATGCTCAGTGTCAAAGATGGTAAAAATTTGTTGAAATTGTGTGTTTTCTGTATATAAGCTGATACGGAGGAGACAATTGGCAGGATCTTGTAGCAACTTTTTGTTGTTTCCGTGCTTGAATAAATGAAATCGTGTTGACAACGAGCAAATTAGTGTTGTTTATGATTAGCGATGTGTGAAGAGATGCTGGGTGTAACACTTAAAACAAACCAAAAGCTGTTCTTGACATGTTACGCTCCCTGATCATGTTGCTGTATGGACTAGTGGGCACCAGAACATAATGATAGTGGAGTGTCTTTTGTGTTTGTGCTTCTTTATCCCTGAATTCTAAATCTAGCTCACTGCTCCTAGCTAATGAGAAGTGTTTTACCTCAGATATTGAAAAGAATATGTGGTATGTGTCTGTGTGTGTGTGTGTGTTGCACATGCCAGTGTCTAGTTCCCTAAACTAATTCCCACATACATTGGTTTTCTTCCATAATCAGGACATATTGGACACACACACACACACACACACACACACACACACACACAGCTGAGACCCATTACCTCCTAAACCCCCCCAGGATCATCAGTAAAGCCTGAGCTGAAGAGTGACCTTGTTTTCCACATCACTGGCTGCTCCTAAGCCTCCCATCGTGAGCAAGAAAACTGTTGACGTTTTGGCAACACATATGAAAAGCATAGGAATATGCTGATTTGTACTTTTATGTCTATGCAGATGTTTAGACTTCATCAGTAAGGATTTTCAAAAGACAGCTTGGAAAAATAACTGTATGTGTGCTTATGCTTCAGAGATAGAATGTGACTTACTATTACATTCCAGCTGTGACATCACTGTTCTACCTTTTTGACTGAACCGCATGTAGAGGATTAATCTGTTTGTTTATAATTTGTTTTGTTTATAGGATATTAAAGATATGTCTACCCTTATAAACATGAAATAGGTTTATATTTGAAACAGTTGTAAAGTGTGTAGTATATCAGATGGTATGTTTTTTCTGAATTTGTGTTACTCTTTTGAGAACACTAGGGCAGATACAATGGCACTCAAAAGGTGAAAGATTATTAACAATCTTGTTAATAAATACTTTGCTGTAAGATTTGCTGTAAGCTTCTGCAAGCAAAATTGCTTAATCTTTTTCTCCCACCATTTTCCAACATCCTTTTTTTTCTTCTCTCCATCAAGCATGAAGAAATCGATGTTCAGGCTAAGCAATAACAATAACTGGAAAGAAATAATTGAATAAAGATATAATCTAACTTTAAATATAAAAATATGTAGATTTTAGTGGGTATTTCAGAGATAGTACTGCTAATTTGATTATTATTCAGGACTGACGCCAAAGCATCTGAAACATATATGCTGCTTAAACATCCCGGAGGTCATATCATAAAGAAATTCAGCTTAGAATTAGTAGAGACAGCAAGAATGATCTCAGAATTTAATCAGATCAAATCAATATTTTTTGGTCACAGTGATTAAATATATTAATATGCTATTTTTTTAGAGTGGATTCTTTTCCTTTAACTCCAGTCCACTTTGTGTCTACAGGTCTGTAATAATAAGAAAAACTGCCACTGTGAAGCTCATTGGGCACCACCGTTCTGCGAGAAGGCTGGATTTGGTGGCAGCGTGGACAGTGGACCAATGAGGCTGGCAGGTACAGCGGTGAACAGTTGTTATACACATACAATACACGATTTGCATGTAAATAATGATGTACTGATACTTATTTTTCAAACCCTAATACAGCTGTAAGACTCAAAGCCTAATACTGATATGATTATGAATATTTAAAAGCAACAGATTGCAAGCTGGTGTTGCTTAACATTATGTGAACCGGCAGATGATAGTAGAGTGCTGGAATGTTCAGTTTACCGAATTTGTCATTTGAGATGACAACATTAACATTAACAGCATAAAAAATATCTCATTGGATCATTAAAAAAAATGAATTAAATATTTAACCCGTTACAGATTCAGCATTTTCAACTATCAGTATCAAATTCTTAAAATTCTTGTGAGTAAGCATTTAATTCTCATGGTTATTCCTTTAACCTCATAAATATTTGATCAGAAATGCAGTGTAGTAAAGCATTTTACACTGAAAAATTTAAATCACTGATGATCCACGATGTGTGTATACATGAACATGCTTAAAGCTTTTTTGCTCTCTCAGCATGTGAAGTTTTTGTATCTGCAAAACTTAAAATAAGTTTAGAAACACTGAGGATTACTTGTAAAAACTTGTAAATCAGCCTCCACTGAGCTGACCACTTGAAATCAACAGTAATTAATAATAGTTACCGTATTTGTGCCGGTAATGATTAATAATAGGGCATGATATTAACAATTGTGCCTGTTCTTTTCACTGTGCTTCCTTTGATTGATGAGCAACTATTTTTAACAAAGCACATGCAAGACTGTTATGTTTGGTGGTTCGGCCAATGGGGTGCTTTATCCACATTTCCATTTAACTTGGCAGCTTTTATCTAGAAACTATAATTCCAACTAAACTAATGCTCTGACATGGCCAGTGAATCAGTTCTTTTTTTTATCAAACTTGATTTATAATAAAATGTGATAAGCAAAGATGAAAAATTACTACAACATTAATAGCAATGTTCCAGTGTTTTTCAAGCATCAAATCCACCTTGGCTAATTACCACTGAACATTTCTGACACATTTCTCTGTGCTGGAAAGATCATCAAAAATCAGTTTATGTGAAAACTTTCAAATTTGTAACTTAAAATGAAATTTTAAAAGCAATTGTTGGGAAGGTCAATATACTGAGTCAAAGTATAACATTTATTTTAGAATTTATGTCAGTTGTAATCACCTCAAGGCTTGAGATATTTAAATCTGGTCTTTTTTTAAATCTTATTTCTTTTTTACTTTTTCTTTTGAATTTTATGCCTGCAATGGCTCCTATTCTTTCATCTACCTTATTTCATTTACATACATATTTTATTTACACATAGGAGGCTAGAGTCCCTGCTCTTAAATTATGGCAAACTCCCTTAAAAAAAAGCAGCTCTGTTTTAGATCCAATGCAAACTTGTATTGCACTGATGAATTAGCTAAGACTTTATTTGAGTTTTAAACGACCTTTAACTGTTTGCTGTGTGTGTGTCTCTCCTCTGTGATGTGCTGTATCTTAGATGTGCGTGTGTGTGTATTAATGTGTGTATTGTCCTATGTGATGTCAGCTGATAGTCGGGCCGTCACCACAGGCGTGCTGGTCACCGTGTTCTGCTTGTTTGCGGCTGGTTTGCTTATCTGCTTAAAGAGGAAGACTCTGCTCCAGTTGCTCTTTACTAATAAGAAGAGCACAATTCAGAAGCTCAGGTATTCCTGGAAACAGGGCAATTTTTCCAAAAATGAATGTTATAAACTAGATTTGAAATAAAATGTGTATGTAATGAAGCTCTCCATTTAGAGAAACATGCTGGTGCTACCATATGGGAATACCTGCAACCAGGGTTAACCAAGGTCAGGTTTGGTGCCAAGATAGACGGAGTCAAATCCAGGGAAATTCTAGAAATTCCTGTTACTGTTTACAGAAGACTTGATAATGGGAAGGACCTTGGAAGCAGACTTCCAATGCTACATTAGAGTGGTTAAAAACTAAGTATATGAATCAGTAAAATGGGCCAAAGTCCAGTTATTGATCCAATTGGTCCAGCAATTTCACACAAAAAAATCTAAATCCAGATGTACAAAGTGGAGAGAAATATGTAGCAAAAGACAAATTTCCTAATTCCAAGACCATTCTAGTTACAGGTTATAACAGGTTATAAACATGTGGAAGGGGCAGAATGACCAAAATGATTTATTTTACATTCATATTTTTTTTCCTATTCTTCTGTAGGTTAGTGGGATGGAGAAGAAAGACCAGTCCATCACACATGCATCCTGTGTACAGAGACTGTCCTCAAAATAAATCCCCATCCAGAACCGCTAATTGTCAGTTAGATAAGGTACTTAATATTTATTGTGTTTACAGCTCTGTACCCACTTATACACTAATGCACACAATGTGTGTAACAGTGAGCATCCAACCTAATTCAAATTCAAATTAAGTTTATTAAGCAACCTTATAAACAAGAAGGTGTGAAGGTTCATCACTGATTTATATTTTAGGTTTATTCCAAGAAAATTACTTAAACTTAAAAAAAAAAAGATTTTCTTTGTGAATGACACAAATACATAATAAAATGACTTATGTTTATGACAGTAGAATGCTTATATATGGCATTTGGTGGGCCCCCATATCCAGAGTGATTTACATTTATCTTACTAATACACCTGAGCAGCTGTATTCAGGTGTATTGGGGATAAGGGCCTTTTTCAGGGGGCCCAGGAGTGGGAGCTTGTTGTGGGTGGGATTTAAACTCATGACTTTCAGATCCAAAGCCTTAACCACTAAGCTACCACCCCCCCATCTATGTGTTGGTGAAATAATCTAAAAATACGGGGATAAAGATTGCATGACTTAAATTTTCTGAAAATGAACCTCTGAACCATTGCTAATGCAATCATGTGCATTTATGTAAATTGTTTAGCTGTAGGCATCTCATTGGATCATAGACTGTCTACAGGGCTAGAGACATTAGAAATAAATTATAAGGGAATTATAAAGTTTTTCTGTCAGTGACTAAAACTTGTAACACTTGTAAGAGAAAAAGGTGTTTATTTTCCTCGTGTGTCATTTATTAAGAGTCAGTTCCTCTGACTATTCACTCATGTTAGATGTAGACCTTTGTACGAACATAACAAATTTGAGAATACTTCTACCTTTGAATATTTTTCTCTGTACATATCATTATGTGTTTGATTGCATAGCAACATGCTACAATTTAAGAATACTTTGTGTGCATGGCTAATATAAAGACAAAGAAAGTGTGTGCAGACTTTTTCATACCAAAGCAGCAGTACTTTATGCACATGGCGATGTTATTGACTGAGGCAAACGTAAAGGTTAAGCATCAGAAAGCAAATTTCAAACGAACTACACAGAGAGATGAGGGTACAGGGAAATACAGAAAAGCTTGTGACGTATGGTATTCATCAGGTTCTCTCTTTCTCTCTCTCATTGCCTTGTTCTCTGTCTCTAGCCCTGTCATCTCAGTGTCGAGCCTCTTCTGCCTCCTCCAACATTTCACCCTCACAGTCTGCGACGGTTTCCTCATTGCCCTGCTCAATGCCAACCCCTCCACATCAGCCACCCCATTCCTATTACACTGGGTGTGGGTGTAGCTGCTGGTCTACAGGCTCCACCCCCTGTTCCTCCCCACAGGCCTCTGCCCAGACACACACAGTCTCCTGTGAGAACATCTCCTTTTTTTACCCTCCCAAGGCAGCCGGTCTTTATACCCAATCAAGTAAGATATCTCTTTTGCACTTCACATTCTATATTTATATGAAGCTAACTAGACACATTTGGCTGAAGTTGGCTATACACAGGATATGGTCAATAGATGATCAAGTCTATGATCAATTCTGACACTAGTCATGCATAGGGACCTCAAAATTCTAAGCATTATATTGTTAACACTAAGCACATGGTCAGTCCAAAACATACTGCATTAAAATACTGTCACTGCACAATTATTGTTTGTCCCTGTGTGTCAGGTTTGGGAGGAAGAGGTGGTTTCTAGTGCCGAATATTTTTTACGCAACACAGAAAACATAAACCTTAGACAAAAGCTATAACTAGGAGTGTTGTATAAGATATCTTAAATACTACTGCTAAGTAAACCAAAATGTGAAAAGATGCAAACAATCATGTGAGATAAGTTTTGTTATGAGGTGCAGTAGGCAATTCCATGTAATGCTCTAACTGTAGTACACATTTTATAGTACTGAATATAAATAAAAAAATACACTAACACAATTCTCTGTTCATCTATCCAAAGCAGAAGCTTCAGTAGTCTATGGTCAGTCACACTGTACATAAAATGATTTTTTATGCCACTACCAAAATTAAAAAATAACAATACTGCACATATTCATAGGCCAGTGATAAACAATCAGCCAGAATACCATCATTCAGTTTCACGTAGGTCTAGCTGACTAGCTACCTTGTAAAAACTGATTTTAGTCAATGAGACATGGCATATATTTTCATCTGACTGCATTTTTTAGCCTGCTGCTTTTACATGACTTGAAAGTCACCTCTGCTTCCTCCTGAGCACATCATCCTTAAACCAGTGCACAGCCTTAGAGTACAGTAAAGCTAGTCCTAATACATTTAAAACTGATTGTGACAAGGCTCTGCATGAGCATAGGTCTTCAATTGACATGCATGCTGTGTTATGAGGCATTAATCTCACAGCCATAAATGCAAAGCTATCTTCTAGAGCTTTCCCTGGGGAGGAGAATGCAAATGTAATATGTAGGGGATGTAGACACGTGGGTAAAAGTTCTGCATGGCTTATTAGTTGTTTTCTTTTTTTTCTTTTAATAAAACAGACAGTATAAAAACAGGAGGAATTGGTTAAATTCAACAGACAAGCAACAGACAGGCAAAACAACAAGTCCAGAAAACATTCAGATTATAAACAAAAAGAGACGGCCTATGTGACTTATAAAAGCTAATACTTAAGTGTCTGAAGGAGCGATACAGAAGGTCTTTTCTCCCTGCTGCTATTAGACTTTACAACCAAAGCTGTTCCCAGTAAAACCAGTCACCAACATACAACACTGTTATTACTTTTTAAGCTGTGCAATAACTTTATCTGTGTGCAATATTACATAAATCAGGTACAATATTATGTGCCATATTACCCGCAATTACGTGCAATACCACCTTAAAATATTACTTGAAACGCGTACTTTAGTTTTTTCCTATTTGTATTTATACATTGTACTGTGTATATACTGTTATTGTAGTATATGTATATTCTTTTTCATATATTTGCATTTATTTTTATTTCTTTGTTTGTTATTATTATTATTATTATTATTATTATTATTAGTTTTTATTTCTCTGTTTTTATTTTTTGTATATTCTTTTTTATATATTTGCATCTATTTTTATTTCTTTGTCTTGCTGCTGTAACATAGAAATTTCCCCACTGTGGGACGAATAAAGGTTTATCTTATCTTATCTTAAGTCAGAACACTTAACAGACAGTCAGAACACAATTTTTGACGAACTTCCCCTCGGATACTGACAGATGTGTTGATCTAGAAAACCGAATTCAACCCAGAATGTCAGCAAAAATATAAGTAAAATAAAAATGATGAATGTCTGAATGCCTCATGGATCGAATAATGATGAACATATAAAGTGGGAAATAAAGAATTAGTGTTTTTATATATATATATATATATATATATATATATATATATATATATATATATATATATATATATCCTAAATCTTCATAGCATAGTTTGAAGTGGTTTAACCCTCAGTCCTGCCTTTCCGACTGATTCTTGTAGCATGCTCTTATTAAGACTTAAATCAGCATGAGTAGTTCAGAAAGCATCACCATGACAGAGGAGCTAAAGTGACTCTTTAAGTGCACAGTATATGTGGAATGCAGAGACCAGTGCTGTCCACTCATACCAACTCAAACGGTCCTGCTGAGGCAGTAAACACCACCCACCCCCTGGGACCTTTGCTTTTTTTAAAGTAAAAATCAAACAAACAGCATGCACTGAAGAGGGACTTTGCTGACAGCTAGGCTGAGGTTTAATATATTTCTGGATTTAATATAGTTCTAGAGACTGAAGTGATTGTTTTTTCAGTTATATCGGTCAAGGCTCATTGCAGAATTGAGTTGTAAGTAATGGCCATTGTGTGAATGGGTTAGTATCGAATATCCCACCTTGCCTTAATAAAGTACTTTATTAAAAGCCATCTTGAGGAATAGAAAGAAAGCATCTTCCTCTGTGTGTGTGTGTGTGTGTGTGTGTGTGTGTGTGTGTGTGTGTGTGTGTGTGTGTGTGTACTGAATCAATAGACATATGTCCCAGGTTCATCAGAAAAAAATATACACTGCAAAATTCTGCTCTCTTTACTTCTCAAGTAATGTCTTATATTGGCTTATTACTTATTATAATGAGCAATATTGCTGCTCTCCGGGATAGCAATACCACTATACTAAATAACTTTTTAAATAATATGCACTGGAACTTATCAGTAAAACTACTTACAGTCTTGTTAGTAGTGATGGTCACATGGCTAGCATGAGCACAATCCCGCTTGTTTAAGCAATAATGAGACCAACTCAGTTAACTCAGTGTCCTGGAGTGCCTGTGCTGGTTGACCATTTGCAGAAAATTGAATAATTTCTTTCACCACTGGAGGCAGGGTTAACATTCATCACTTTTACACACCAGAGAGACGCAGGAAGCTGTTTTCATAATCACACCGCAATCACTAAATAAGTCATATTATTGTGCCGCTTGTGTGTAAAAGATATATTCTTTGTGTATCTGTAACACTCAGCACTACCAATTTAAATTGTGTTTTTATCTTTGAATGCATTTAATATTGTAGTAATTGGATTTAGTTATATTTGGCTGAAATAGTCTTTAGATTAGATGGTATATTAGTTGGTCTTTCGACCATCCACAAAGAAACGAAAAATAAAAATAAATAGTACACGGCAGAAAAATATAGTTTTGAGATTGGCTTGTGTTAAGACAGACTTTTAGCCAGCAGAAACAGAAGTGCAATTTTTGACAAGCATAAGTTTGAAAATACCAGTGTGACAGCAGATTTTGAAAATTGCACCTGTAGTGGATCAGGCACAGGCACTTTTATCTCTGAGCGTGAAAATCACAACTCAGCAGGAACATGAAACAATGATTGGCTTGCACCCAACCAAACAACCATACATTAGTGAGGGCACAAAACCCCATAGTGACCCCAAAGTTTCTAATGTATAACAAATCCATATATGTGATCTAATTTTCAAAGAATGTTTCAAGAAATTATTATGTGAAATATATTAATAAATGGAAGTTCTTTTGTAAGACTCTTCAGACCCAAAGCATGAATGACAAGCTTCCCAAGACATCATGCAGTTACTTTACTTGTTATTATATCATCCTTGGAATAATTAGCTGCACATAACTTATTTATCCAAAATAGATTCCTTGAACTGCTAGTCAGGAAGCCTGCACAGCAGTTCCAACTTGATTGCTATACACAATGTGAGGATTCGGGGCTGTAATACAAAGCATCATACCACCATCTAGTGGTTATGTACTATATATCAATTTTTATTTTAAATATAGTGTCGCAAAATAATAGAGGTCATTATTATTGTGTGTTGTAAACAGGACCATGAGAAGCCCAGTCCTCCCCAAAAGCCACTGCCTGCAGACCCCAAAGTCAGAGGTTACAGATTGGCACAGAGCACTTCAGCAGTTGGAGTGCACACATCGAGCACTGGTGGTCTTTCTATTCCATTCCCAACTTCACCACGCCCTCCACCTACTATTCCACAGCCAGCGAGGTCAGTAATAATGTGTTAATTTTGTTTTCCTAATCCTTCATTATATATACAGAAAATTGACAAACGGCTTCTGGTTTATACTTTAGGCCAATGCCAAGGCTGCCACCTCCTCTATATGAGCGCTGACACTAGCTCTTGATAAAAATCAATGACGAACTCCACCAGCGGACTGTAAAGTATATTATTTGCACTATAAAAACTCTATTGGACTCACTGCACACCCCTGTGGAACTCCTTAGAGCAAGACAGGATCTGTGCTATCTTCTCGGTGCTGCGCCTCACACCAGGTGCTCAGCATGGTCACTCAGGTACTGGGTAAATGAGATGTATATTTATTGTCAGAAGAAACACAGTGCACTGTGGTCAACACTTTTTCTACAGTGTCTATTAGTGTGATCTTTTTATGACCATGCTTGTGCTTGTCTTTTATTTGTCAACACTATGGACAATTCTTGATTTTGAATCAAAAGACTGTTTGCTTTTATTCAAGTTAATCTGTACTAGGCAAAAAAAAGGTCTGTGATGTTCCTGTAAATAAAATATGAATGAGTGTTGTAAAATTACTCAACCTATGTACACTCTGTGTGCAGAGAAAGCGGTTGTGAACACGACATACTGTACTTGCAGGCTGACGCTGCATTCAGCAGAGATTTCTCTTTAGGTGTATTTGATAGCATAATAGCAACTTAAACAGACATTATCAGTATCAGTAATCCTGACGCATACTTGCATACCTGGTTATTACAGATCGTCTAAGAAGGAACTATAACTAAAAACATGCAGTTTAAAAACAAAAAGGGGTATGTTATTTTGCTGATTTTTTTTCAATAGCTGTGAAGCTGGCTAATGCAGACTCGATTGTGTTGTACTTCTGTACTTATGTCCCACCAAAACATTTACGATGCATTCCAAAAATATTCAGACTCCTTCTCCTTTTTTTCACAAGTTACAAAATGCTTTTGATATTTTCCTCTATCTATATTTTTCTTTTCCTCTATTAGTCTAGATTCCATACCCTATAATGATAAAGAACCAGATTCTTTAAATTATTACTATTATATAATCATTATTTTTATATTATTTATAAAATGTATTTAAAAAAAATGTACATCCACATATCAGATTGACATAAGCGATCAGACCTTTGACACATTACACTTTGCCATGTTATTTAGATGCATCCCATTTCTCTTGATCATCTTTCAGTGATTACTACTTTGATTCAGGTTTACCTGTGGCATAATCATTTGATTCTTTATAAATGATGATTTGGTGTATTCAGTCAGTTTAAAATGCAGCACACAGCAAAACCCAAGCCGTGAGGTCAAAGGAGCTGCCTACAGACAGGATTGTATTGAGCAACAGATCTGAGAAACAGCACAGTGACCTCAATAATTAATAAGTAAAATAAATTTGGAACAACCTAGAGCAGGGATGGGCAAACTTTTTGACTCACGGGCCACAATGGGTTCTAAAATTTGACAGAGGGGCCAGGTCATACATACACACACACACACACACACACACACACACACACACACACATATATATACACATACATATATAGTGAGGAAAATAAGTATTTGAACACCCTGCTATTTTGCAAATTCTCCCACTTAGAAATCATGGAGGGGTCTGAAATTGTCATCATAGATGCATGTCCACTGTGAGAGAAATTATCTAAAAAAAAAAAAAAATCCAGAAATCACAATATATGATTTTTAAACTATTTATTTGTATGATACAGCTGCAAATAAGTATTTGAACACCTGTCTATCAGCTAGAATTCTGACCCTCAAAGACCTGTTAGTCTGCCTTTAAAATGTCCACCTCCACTACATTTATTATCCTAAATTAGATGCACCTGTTAGAGGTCTTTAGCTGCATAAAGACACCTGTCCACCCCATACAATCAGTAAGAATCCAACTACTAACATGGCCAAGACCAAAGAGCTGTCCAAAGACACTAGAGCCAAAATTGTACACCTCCACACGGCTGGACAGGGGCACAAGGAAATTGCCAAGCAGCTTGTTGAAAAAAGGTCCACTGTTGGAGCAATCATTAGAAAATGGAAGAAGCTAAACATGACTGTCAATCTCCCTCGGACTGGGGCTCCATGCAAGATCTCACTTTGTGGGGTCTCAATGATTCTAAGGAAGGTGAGAAATCAGCCCAGAACTACACGGGAGGAGCTGGTCAATGACCTGAAAAGAGCTGGGACCACCGTTTCCAAGGTTACTGTTGGTAATACACTAAGACGTCATGGTTTGAAATCATGCATGGTTCGGAAGGTTTCCCCTGCTTAAACCAGCACATGTCCTGGCACGTCTTAAGTTTGCCAATGACCATTTGGATGATGCAGAGGAGTCATATGAGAAAGTCATGTGGTCAGATAAGACCAAAATAGAACTTTTGGGTCATAATTCCACTAAACATGTTTGGAGGAAGAAGAATGATGAGTACCATCCCAAGAACACCATCCCTACTGTGAAGCATGGGGGTGGTAGCATCATGCTTTGGGGGTGTTTTTCTGCACTTGGGACAGGGCGACTGCACTGTATAAAGGAGAGGATGTATTGAGGAGAGGATGACCGGGGCCATGTACTGCGAGATTTTGGGGAACAACCTCCTCAGTTAGAGCATTGAAGATGGGTAGAGGCTGGGTCTTCCAACATGACAATGACCCGAAGCACACAGCCAGGATAACCAAGGAGTGGCTCTCTAAGAAGCATATCAAGGTTCTGGCGTGGCCTAGCCAGTCTCCAGACCTAAACCCAATAGAGAATCTTTGGAGGGAACTCAAACTCCATGTTTCTCAGTGACAGGCCAGAAACCTGACTGATCTAGAGAAGATCTGTGTGGAGGAGTGGGCCAAAATCCCTCCTGCAGTGTGTGCAAACCTGGTGAAAAACTACAGGAAACGTTTGACCTCTGGAATTGCAAACAAAGGCTACTGTACAAAATATTAACATTGACTTTCTCAGGTGTTCAAATACTTATTTGCAGCTGTATCATACAAATAAATAGTTAATCATATATTGTGATTTTTTGATTTTTTTTTTTTTTGGATTATGTCTCTCACAGTGGACATGCACCTACGATGACAATTTCAGACTCCTCCATGATTTCTAAGTGGGAGAACTTGCAAAATAGCAGGGTGTTCAAATACTTATTTTCCTCAGTGTATATACATACATACACACATATACATACATACATACGTAGATAGATAGATAGATAGATAGATAGATAGATAGATAGATAGATAGATAGATAGATAGATAGATAGATAGATAGAAAACATTAGACATTTGGCAAATTCAGTTTCATCAATTGCAACAATTTGTTGAACTTTTTTTTTCCAGTGCATCAGTAAACACAGCAGAAAAACTCATGTTCAGTTTCAGTAGGAACAGTGTTGTTGAACTCCTTATTTTGCCAGTTCATCAAAGTCTGGAGTAAGTTTTGTTGTGGCAATTCTCAGGATAGATCCGAGGTGTTTGTCAGAAACTGTCGCAGTTTTTGAAGAGTATCAGATTAAGCTCTCTTAAGAAAAGAAGAGAGTATTGCACGCGAACAACGTCAATGGAGCTGAAGTGCGACATCTTTAGGGGAAATGTGGGCATTACAGGGGAAAGGTTAATTGAACAGTGTTTACCCGTACCTATTTTAATAGAATTTGGTCACGTTCGGCGGGCCGGATTAATAAACCCGCGGGCCGTAGTTTGCCCATGTCTGACCTAGAGCTTACTACTCAGCCGTACCAAGCAATCAGAAGAGCAATGCCTTTGGTAAGAGAGATGACCAAGAACCTGATGGTCACTGTGGTTGAGATCATTTGTAGAGATGAGAACAGCTTGCAGAAAGTTTACTGCAACACCAATCTGGTGATTTTAAATTTAAAAAGAGTTTTGCTTCTTTCAAACTTCTTTCACCTAGAATTATGAAAGTTTTTAAAATTTTTATGCAACTGAATTACATTTTTATAAAACTAAGCAATTAAGCGGTTACAGGTCTTGCTCGGTACAGTAACAGATTGGTGGTACTGGGATATGAACTTACCTTTTCAATGCAAAGTCCAACACCTTAACCACTGAGCTACCACATCCCATTGGTCCCTCAACACATCACAATCCTGAGCTCTGCAGGCAGTTCTTTTGGCTTCGTGTCTTGGTGTTTTTTTGCTTTTTATAGGCTTTTCTTTTTTAGCTTCTAGACCTATCTAGACAGCTTTGCCTTTCTAAATCATGTTCAACCAACTAAATTGCCACAGGTGGACTCTAATCTAAATATAGAACCATCTTAAAAAATTTTCAGAGAAATGAGATGGGCCTGAGCTACAAGGGTCTGAACATATTTGTCAATGTGATAAAGTTTTTCTAATGAATAATTTTGCTAAATTATTACAGATCTGGGTTTTGCTGTTATTATGGTATATAGAGTGTAGAATGATGTGAACACAATAAAAACATTTTACTGCACCATAAAGCTGCACCATAACAATATGTGAAAAATGAAGGGATCTGAATCCTTTCTGAATGCACTGTAATTGTATGTGAGTCAACAAATACAGACCTATTTTCCCCTGTCTCATTTGATTACACGATACTGATTAATAACTAGCACATGTTACAGCTACTGTCTTTTTAAGAAACAGGACTTGGTATAATTACAACCTGGTTTACATTTACACTTTTTCATGATATTTTATAAATCTCACTGGTATCTTTAGTACTGTTAACTTCTCTATTATTTTAACATATCTATAATAGTGCTGTGTTGAAATGCATTAACCTTTTTAAAAACATTTGTGTGCGTTTGTTTTCTACGTGATTAAAATTTTTGTCAGCCTGTAGATCGCGTCAAAGAAGCTGTTACTTTGAGACATTTCTGTTTCCCTCATGTCACTGTTCCATAACAAACAGATGTGAATCTGAACAAGTGAACTTGAATTGTAACTGTTTTTGGGGTTATTTAAAGATTGAAAAGTCAAAAAAATAAATAAATATATAAACACGTCTTTACTCCCATCACTGTTTGGGTGTTTTGTGTAAACTACTGATGAATTGACTATTTTTCATTTCTAAATAAAACCAAAGAAATTTTTTTAATTTCTAGTTATGTTCATCCCATTGTGTATAAAAAATAAGCCCTAATAGAAATAAAAAAAATTAGACAAATCATCAGTTACAGGAGAGATATATTTTCCTACAAAAGTCCACGTTGATTGATTTTTTTCCTTTTACGCCACATAAATTGTTAATTTTTCTTCATTTATAAAAACAACAAATTTTGTTGATTTTTTTAGAGCTATATTTAATGGTATGGATGTCCATGAAACATGTTTGGTTGTTACATATTCATAGCCCTTTTCCTTTCTCCCCAAAAAGCTTTGTTCAGCTGCTATGTGTTTTATATTCCATTTTTGCGGAGCATCTGCTGTACACCTCCTAGTGAAAATTACTGTAAAAATTCATAAATATTAAATAAAATTAGTATCTTATATGAGAAATAAAAATCCTGGATATTGTGTTATCTCTAGATTTTATAATTTTTTCTGTTTGAACCAAACTTAGCGTACCTTGTTTTCCTCCAACAAGTCAATGATGTTCTAAAAAACAAATGAAAAGAAATGTATTTCC
This sequence comes from Silurus meridionalis, assembly GCF_014805685.1. Classification (NCBI taxonomy): domain Eukaryota; kingdom Metazoa; phylum Chordata; class Actinopteri; order Siluriformes; family Siluridae; genus Silurus; species Silurus meridionalis. The sequence goes on along the minus strand of NC_060891.1, from coordinate 9,693,928 downwards.
TGATAAAATGCAAAAATGGTGGAAAATAGCAAAATTATTTTTAAGTTAAATCACCTGCTTTGCCAAAGCTTTGGCCATTTCGGTTACACTTGATCCAAACTAGAATGGAAAAAGGCACACATTCACTCTACAAACAAGCTACCCAAGCATAAAAACATCATGTCTTCTTGAAAAAAAATTTTTTTTGGTCAACCTTTTTGTACATAACTGAATAAAATGCATATTGTAAAATAAAATGTTTTATATTGTACCTCATTTGTCACATGTCGGTCAGCACCACTATCTAGCAGGAGCTTCACCAGCTGCTCATAATTGTTCAACACAGCTATCTAAAAAAGAGATTAGAGCTTTAACAGCGGGCCTGTTTCCTTTAGTATACTTAAGTGTCCTACTGTAAACAGCAAGCCACTGATTTTTGCTATTTTGCAATACCATGAGCGATGTCTTTCCATCCTTGTCTCGGGCATTGATGTCAGCTCCAGCTTCGATAAGAAGTTGTGCCATGGCGGAGTTTCCGGTCACTGCTGACACTCTCATCAGCGGAGTCCACCGGACACATTGTCCCGCACATCTACCTGCATGTAGTGCACACACAATACACAACAAACCCACTGACAATAAGCTGACTTGCAAAGTTTTCTGTAACATGTAGGGCAATAAACAGGACAGCCTACAAAAATATTACAATACATGTGAAATATAAAGCGCTGTTTTTTATTTTATTTTATTTTTTTATTAAGACTATATTATTTGTAGTTTTAGTATATATATATTTTATTTAAAGAATGTGAAATGTACCTAAGTATGATGTGGTTTTTTTTCTTTCTAATCAGGAGCAGTAACAAGATGCATGAAGCCAGCCAATTGCATCCTTTTTAAATATCTGCATATGCAACATCATGAGGTTGCATTTAGAGGAAAGCATTATCTATCCATCTCCCCATGCATGCGATCACAGATAAAATTGGATTGGGGTACTGAGTATAACAGAACAGTCAATTTTGTTTGCTTGGGCTCATCAGGATTTGATCTCCTTATGATCTTCAGATGATAAGACGAACAGTTACATATTTTTATATTTTATTTCTCGATTTGTACAGTCTTGTACAAGTACATTTTATGAATTAATTTAACTGCTGCTGTGAAAACTTAATTCAATAAAAATTGTTTTAGAAACATTTTCCTGCCCTACTGTTTTTCTGTTTCAAAATGTATTACAAATGGTTGTACACATACTTGAATCTTGTACATTGTTAGTTGCTGATCAAAAAGCGTTTAAATGATTAAATACCACAAACTTAGATTAAATGGACATATTAATGAATATCAAATGATACTGACTTCACAGCCATTCTGAATCATGTAGGTGACAACAGGAAGGTGACCCCCATCTACAGCCCAGTGGAGAGGAGAGCAGCCAGCTATGTCTTGAGACTGCCATGTAGCCCCCAACTGGCGCAATTGCATCACAATATCCAAATGCCCAGCAAAACAAGCCAGCATCAGACTGTCAGTAATACATAACATTAACAAGGTTTACAAAAACCCTTACGGAGATAAATCCACAGACTCAAACACAAAGAAGATGCTATTCTAACAAAAGGTCTCCAACCAAAACGAAACAAGCAAATCCATACTTACGCGTCTTTACCACTGCTATTCTTAATGTGAATATCAGCCCCGTGTTCTACTAATACATGGACCATCCTGCAAACATAATAGTCACAAAAACATCAGTGTCTTGCAGTGTTGTTACTCTTCATCCAAAACAACTTAAATGCAAGTGGTTGATGAATACATTGAGACTAATTTCCCTGGTAAAAAAGCATGTCTACCTGGTAAATCCTTTCTGCGCAGCCACCATGAGTGGTGTAAGTCCTAGTTTCTCACAAACATTGACATCCACAGTCCTGATAAAGGTAAAGGCATGAGAGAAGATTAGTGCATGTGTAAAATATAAAATATGGATGGAAATTTCTTAGCACATTACAATCCGATGTAATGCTGATACAACAATGGGTGAACCATAAAGAACTCCTAAAATATTTGGATCTTTTTTTATTATCATTTACATTATGTTTCTTTTTCTTTTATGATTCTTTTAAGTTTTTCACAGCACATTTTTTAAAAAGAAATGTTTCATATGATTGACAAACTTCATTCATTTATGCATTCATCTGAAGTAAATGTTTTATACTGGTTTCTCTGAACACTTGAGGCAGAAATACACCCTAGATGGAATGTTAGTCCATTGCAGGCACATGGGCATTTAGCCACAAAAATATTAGTTAAGTCAGGCATCGATGTCAAATGAAGACCTGGCATTTAAATCAACCCCAAATACATTCAGTAGGTTTGAGAGTGCAGGTCACTCAAAATCTTTTACACCAAAGTTTCCATTTGCCAAGGACCTCACTCTGTACACAGAGTCTCTGTCATTCTGGAACAAAGAGCTTAACCCTTTTACTTACAGTGAAGGTGAAATGCACAGTATATCAAGTTTTAAACAATATTTTGCTTGCAAAATTGTGCCAAAACTTTGGAAAAAACCCTCAATAATGTGATGGTCAGGTGTCCACATACTTTTGGCCAATCAAATTTAGAAGTGTTCAGCAGAGATGTTTGGTACTGTTGACATTTAAATTTTAAGAAAATAACATATAGGATGTTTGATGAATAAATTGGGGCATTCTCTTTTAAAAAAAAAGAACAGAATTGCATGAATTTATTTTTTGTCCTATTCTATTGACCCCACATTAAAGTCATTTAGCCTATAGGACAACAGACTGCTTAAAAATGGCATGAGACAAATTCTTTAAATCACTATGTGGACACAAGTTTTTATTTTTTACAATAACCTTCATTATTTTAGGAAGGAAAATTCTAATTGTTACTCTCCACAAAGATGGTCTAGGCCAGGGGTATCAAACTCAAATTCACAATGGGCCAAAATTAAAAACTGGGACGATGTCGCGGGCCAAACTCAATATTTATTGAAAAATTGACTGTAATTGTGCATGTTTTCCGTGTCTCCAGATGTAGTTTTGCATAAACATTGAATCTGGAACAACCAAAGTTTAATATTATAAACACATGAGAAATTACATTTAAAATAAAACAAACATCAGTGGTATTCGTTTCTTATGTCTCTCTCTCTCTCTCTCTCTATAGACTTTCTAATTCCTTTATACAGGTAGTCATCAACTTACGACCATTCGACCATTACGATCACAATCGCTAGCCGCAGCGTACGACAGTGCGTACCAGCTTCCGGCATCATTTCACAGTACTGTACATATAGCCTACTCTACTTCCGACAAAATGTTACGTGTTACGACCGATTTGTCGGTCCTAATCGTGGTCGTAAGTCGACGACTACCTGTAATGTAAATCTTTTTTTCACAGGGCAACAACAAAACAACCAAAAATTATAATAATTTCCTTTAATTAAAAAAACAATGCTGATTTACTCTGATTGGTTGAAGTCAGATACCTGCATCTCTTCTTAGATACAAGTGCATCATGTGTGGGTTTTAGGCTCTGAGCTGAGCATCATGTCTGAGTTTAGGCTCTGAGCTGAGGAAATCCTCAGGATAGAGTGAAGATGTTCATCAGTGAGACTCCTGAATGGTGTTTTGTTCATCTTCATTAAAGAGAACAGTTACACACACAGATATGTGCTGGTAAACACAGAGAGATTTGAGCAGCTTGGGCACGGAGTTGGTGCAGTGTGTCAGGGAGGAAACATGGAAACTGTGCAGCACACACAGAGTCGTACTTTGACTTGAGCGTGTCACTACACTGGAGTTTAATCAGCTCCATTTGGAGGTTGGTTGGTGCGCTTTCCAAACCAACCACAAACGGATTACTGAGCAGTTCAACTCTGCATTTCTGGGCTTCAAAATCAGCAAATCGCGGAGTAAATTTAGCGCTGAGTACGCGGAGTTTTTCAGTGCGGAGTTTCTCAGCGGTCTCGACTGACGCGCCTGCGCACTAACAAAGCATTCTGGGATTTGTAGTATTAGCGGTGTATGCGTTATATACTGGCGGGCCAGCTTTAATGCACATTTGATATGATCTCGCGGGCCTGAGTTTGACACCCCTGGCCTAGGCTATAAGAAGATTAGTAACACCCAGTACAGTGACCAAGGTCATACAGAGGCTTTCCAAGATGGGTTCCACTCAGAACAGGCCTTGCAAAGGTTGATTAAAGAAGTTGAGTTTAAGTCCATGTGCTGTGCGTCAGTTGCAGAAGCTGTTACAAAAAACAGAGGATGAGTGCTGCCAGCATTGATTTAGAGGGTGCGGAAGCGGAAGGTCTGCTCGTCAGTGCTCAGACCATACACTGCATGCTGCAACATGTTGGTTTGCATGGCTGTCATGAAGCTTCTTCTGAAACTGGCTCACAAGAAAACCCAAAAACAGTTTGCTGAAGACAACCTGCACAAGAGCATGAATTACTGGAACCATGTCCTATCGTCTGATGAGACCAAGATAAATTTGTTTGGCTTAGATGGAGTCCAGCATTTGCGGTGATGCCTTGGTGAGGAGTACCAAGAAAACTTTGTCTTGCCTACAGTCAAGCATGGTGGTGGTAGCATAATGATCTGAGACAGCATGAGTGCTGCTGGTACCGAGAAGCTTCAGAAAAACATGGATTTCAACATGTACTGTGACATTCTAAAGCAGAACATGATGCCCTTTCTCCAGAAACTGGGGCAAACTGCAGTTTTTCAACATGAAAATGACCCCAAACACACCGCCAAGATGACAGCTGCCTTGCTGAAGGTTATGGAGTGGTATGGCAAGTAGATCTCAAGACCAGAACCGTATAGAGCACCCTCAAGCGGAAGGTGAAGAAGCACAATGTGTCTAACATCCAGCAGCTTTGTGATGTCATTGGCGAGGAGTGGAAGAGGATCTTAGCAATGACCTGTGCACCTCTGGTATTGGCCCAGGAGGATGAAGGCAGTGCTAGACACACTTTGGACACAGTTTTGATATGTTCACTTAGGGTTCACTTTTGTTGCCAGTTATTTTGACAATGATTGCTGAATGTTGAATTACTTTTAGAGGATAATAAATCTGTACTACTATAAGAGCTGCACATTGACTACTCTAAATATAAAAGTTTAATTTCTGTAGTATTGTCACTTGAGAAGATAAACTAAAATGTTTGCTGAAATGTGAGGGGTGTACTCACTTTTATGAGATACTGTGCATATATATATATATATATATATATATATATATATATATATATATATATATATATATATATATTAATACAGTCATAACAGTGCTTAAATTGGATTTGGATGAAGCTACTCACTCACCCAGCCTTCAACACTCTGAGGAGTCCCTCTTCATCATTCCTGTTCACAGCTTGGTGAAGGTCTTTGCCATACCGGGGTTCCCCTTAAACAAATACACAGGGTTTCTTTTTGGAAGTAGATAATTATGATTATAATAATAACTATGCGTTGCAGTGCAATTGACATTAAGGACTCTATAGTACCTCGGAACTAGAAAAACTGGCCATCCCAAGCCATTTGTGGGAAGTTTTTATTCCTTTGTATTATACAATATAAACATTGATTAGCCGTAATATTAAAGATAATTCATATTTACAAGTGGTATAGAAGTATATAAAACTGATTATTTCACAGGGGCCATTAGAAAAATACAAGCAACCCAGACAAGGGCCAAGCAGTAATAACTAGATGATTGGGTAAGAGCTTCTTCAGAGCAGGCCATGTGGGGATCAAGCCCCTGCTTGGCAACATTCTCTATTCTACTCTCTATTCTCTTCTGAAGGATAATGTGCCCTGTCAGACCGTCAGATATATAATTCATGAATGGTATGAGAAACATGATGTTGACTTGGTGTTCAAGCTGTTGACTTGGCCTTCATATTTTGAGATAGCAATCTACATGCTAGACAAGCAAGTCCAATCTATGAAGGCTCCTCACATCTTATTAGACTAAAAGAATCTTTTGCTAACATCTTGGTGATGCCATGATTGGTCAGAGGTGAGGGTCAGATCTTGATGGGTCAGAGTTTGTGGCACAAGCAGGACAAAACAATTTTAACATTATGGCTGATCAGTGTACTAGCTACAAGATTATTTTTTACATGAACTAACAAAAGTGCTAAAATACAGTTTCTTACTCCAATTTCAATTTAACTATATCTGTAATAGAACCGAAAGCAGAATCCCAAACTAAAAATAGCAAACTCACGACAAGTGAAGGCAGAAACAGTTGGAGTGATAAGGCACTCTCCATTTGCTTTACAGATCCTCAGTCTGAACTGATATGTTGTGCATGGCTTTAAATCCTCCACAATATATTCAGTGCTGAATCCTCTGGAGCAACATACCAAAAAAATAAAAATATAAACTGTTTGCAAAAAAGAAAAAACTAAAGAAACATGCAGAAAACTGCTACACCATGAAATTATTGCACAGGGTAAATTATTTGACATGATAGGCAAAATCTGAGAGAATCTTGCAAGTGAAACAATCCGCTTATCTGTAAATTATAGTTGTTTTGCTAAATGTTGTATAGTTGTTTTTTGTTAAAATGAAACATAATGTTGGTGTATCAAACCTATTCTTATACAAAACTTTGTGCTTTTGACAGAACACTCACACATATATGGTTTTGTAAGTGTCGGTTTTGGGATTCATCTGATCCACAGCAAAGCGAGTCCATTTGTCAATAGGGCAGCTGCTGCGTTCCTCCTGCAACGTTCTCCAGCTCAGCGCAATACTGTAATGACTGATATCTTCAACCACGAGAACTTCAGGAGACACAGAGGTTCCACTGATCGAATCTGCTTCAAAACACAGTGAGATTACCAATATGAAACTTTCACTAACATGTAGCCAAGTCTACTTATATTTCTCATTACATCCACATAGCAACCTTAAACAATTCTATGCAGAACCCTACAACAAACGGTCCTTGTTTAAGAAAAGAATTCCAACTTAAGCCTTTAGTATGTTATGAATAAAAATAAAAAAACAGGAGGGATGGGAAAATAAAGTGACTTCCAGTGGACCTTTTGAGCAAATGTTTACCTCTGACTCAATAATCGATGCTTTCCTGAAAGTTTTCCCAACAGGTCAGGGATAAATCTGGTCAGCATGTTCATGCTGATCAGATGGAGGGTGTTTAAACTTCTTGAACATCATTTATATTACTATGAGTAAGTAGTAAATACTTTTTTGTATTAACACCATACCTCAGTAACTGTGTATTATTGTAACTATACCTTACTATAATGATTAAGTAGGATCAATTTACTTTATCAGGTAAGTGCATTTCCTTCTGAATTGTTGATTAATAATGATAATAAAATAGAGCTAGACTTATACGCACTAAGACTATAGTGTACAGAAAAAAAATTTTTTTTTCTTTTCTTTTTTGAGTTTAATCCATATTTAGTCTGTGCCTATACGCATTCGGTGTCTCAATTCGCATTGTTCTGTATTAAAAATTTTCAGGCATTATTGGACTTATATAGAACAGTATGATTTTGCTATTTATTACTCGTATGTACGAATTGAGACGCAACTGATCACCATATACAAGGAAGACAAAGCGACTAAAAGACACTTTACCACTTTAACAAATGGGAGATGCAACTCGACCGGATATTTTATAGCTTATAAGCAATATATAGCTTGTACTATAAAATATTTAACACTGATCACTTAACTAGCTGACTGGCACCGAAACGTTAGAGGCTATGATCTAATAACATATTACACGATTTCTGTGATATAATAAAATAAGCTTTACCTGCATCCATCTTTGATTCTATATGGTCTGTAGGCAATGTTTTGCTCATTACTAAGTCGATAATAATTTCCGCGGTAAAGACAGCAAGCAGACGGTAAACTTTCCGTATAGCTGTTATTGCATTAAACGTCAGGTTTTAGTCCGTCACAGCTTCCTCTTTGTTGTTTGGACAGTTGCCACGGAAACCGTGCGTGAGTCTGGTTTACCACGCGTGAGCTGACTAGGCGGTTTTTTTTCCAAAAAAAAAATCATCATTCTTAAACAAAGTGAATATTGTTCCATAGGTTTAAGTTAAAGATAATATATAGTTGTAAAATGATTATGATTCGGGTTTTACTGCTGCGGACAACCGTTTTATTATTACGTGATTAACTTGTCAACAGCGCCCCATATGGAGAAAATTGTAACCATTATTTATTACTGGAACGTGCACGAGCGCTCGTGTGCGCGCCTGTTGGAAATCCTGATCAGTGATCAGAAATACATTCTAGGCACAGGAGGCAACCTCAGTGGAAAAATGTCAGCCAATCAATCCACCTTTTAATAACGTCGCTATGAAGCCACGGCTATAGAAACCTTCACATATTTTACAGAAATGCAGTATAAGAGAGCGCTGCATCACAGACAGGTATCTCATGCAGTAAAAGTAAAATCTATTACTAAATCAATTAACCCAATAAACACATTTCAACAATTATATTAGCTAAAAACAGGTATGTGCAGATCACCTATTAATAAGCTGTAAAAAAAAAAAAAAAAAAAAAGACAAATGAACAACAACAACAAAAAGAAATCCAAAATTGTGCATGTATTCTGTGAGTATAAACAATAATCACATCATGGCAGTAAAAATGATAAATGTACCGCATAACTTTCTAGTGTGACATGAACAGGCATCTCCCACAAGTTTACAAGAAAATTAATTCTGTAACCACTATACAAAAGGCACATGCATGAGCCTCAAAAACAATACAACTAGGTGTTTTTAAACTTTTGACAGGCACTGAATAATATTTAAATAATATGTTAATAATATGAGAATATTGTTTTTTTATTTAAACATACCTGAAGTCAAATGAGTATCCCAGCACATCCTTATCAACTTTAATGACAAAATACTTTCTAACACACATTAAAAACCAAAGGAAAATGTATTAGTTAATTGGTTACATAAGAATAAATATAGTATAGATCAGTGATTTTTAATCACTATGCCATGACACACAAGTTTGCTGTGAGAGATACTCAGGTGTTCCATGGGAAATTATCCAGTTAAACTTAATTGGGCCAAAAAATATATTATTTAGTTACTGAAAAAAGTAAAAGTGTAAACTTCAAATTGGGTCCTGGACAAAATTCTGACCCAGATGAAGGCCCTAATATGAGTGATGGTTCAAAGAAAGCAAAAACAGGGAGCTTGAGGCACACAGCGCTGACTTTGTTTTGCTTGGTGTGTGGGGAAGTTATCCAACAGTGCCATGGTCCAAAGCAAGCTCCCAAGCAAGTGTGTTTTGTTCTCCAAACATAACACACATTACTTTAAAACAAAAATGCAGACTATTTTGTACATCTGTGTGAACACATAGAAACAGACAGTGCCTTTTTATGAAAAAAAACAAAATACACACAAATTTAAAGAGTGCGCTCTCAAAGCTAGCATTGCTAATAAAGTGAAAACTAAATTGCTCTGCCCCAATAAAGCATAGACTCCACAATACATATGAACGTAGTGAGATGGATTAGTTCTCCTGCACATCTCACAAACAACTGATCAAACTAGGATTTGGTAAATATTGAGGACTTATGAACACTTTAAAACACATGTTCTTTAAACCATTTCTAAACAATGTTTGCAGTGGGACAGAGCGGCTAAAGAGGAAAATCCTGCTAAGAGAAACTGCTGTTCGGAGACTTTTTTTTATCATATCCTGCATTAACCACTGCAGCAATTTGGCTTTCATTTTCATTGTTTTTTTTATTTTTCAGCAAGAAAAGACACCTTTTACACCTTAGAGCTGTGTGCTGTGTCCAGTCAACAAAGGAAAATGTAAATGGACTTATCTTTATTCATTTATTTGCTGATTAATTAATTTCTGCATCAGAGATATCATCTCCAGCTGGTTAAATGTATTCCTTATAATGTTATTCTCATAATGTTATTCAACAATTTATTTTGTTTACTGCAGATTTCGTCTTAACAATTCAATTTTCTGTAGTAACAGTTCAAGCTTTTATGTGATAAAGCTGAGAAGGAATACGAGCAAGTGATGAAGTTCAGGGCTCAGCTAGAGAAAGAGATCTACAAACTGGTATCAGAAATGGACTTGGTGCAGGTCTCAGCTCAGCAGAAAGAGTAAGAGCTCATTTAGACTAACAGGAAAGTGCAGCATGATAATAGCGTTAAGTGAGAAAACACTTGCAATAATCAGTACATGATGAGTTACATCACATTCTTTATGAATTTGAACAGAATATAAATTGTATTTCTAGTTTGAGATCAGTTTTCCTTTTTATTGAATGGGTGTAAAGCTATTCTGTTCCACTGCTGTCTTTTAGGAGTGGGAGCAATACCAGGATGCTCAACATGAAAGCAAAGTACAACAGAATAAAAGAATCCATAAAATGGCTCTGAGTAAGTTTTTTTGTTTCAATTTTGTATCAAGTCATAACTTTAATACTTCTGTAGTTCAAATATAAAGAATTTGGCCACTTGGGCCACTTCCATTTCCATTCTTTGAAAAGGAAGTGGCCCATTGTTAATGTGAACATGTCTGACATTTCTCATTTTCTCCCTGGCAGTGTTTAGGATCAGCAGCGAGCAGAGGAGGATTACAGCATCCTGCAGTCTAAACCTGAAGAGACATTAGAACAACAGGATGACTTACTAAGGACTGTTACATCCTAAGTGTCTGAAGGAGCGATACAGATGGTCTTTTCTCCCTGCTTCTATTAGACTTTACAATCAGAGCTGCTCCCAGTGAACCAGTTACCAAAATATACACTGTTATTTCTGTGTAACTGTACAATAATAACGATAACAAAATATTTAAGCAACACGTGCAATAACAATAATTTAAAACCGTGCAATATTACGTATGTGCAGTATGTATAATAGCGTAACTACTTACTTGTGGTCTCTTTTTTCTTCTTTTGAATTTATACATTGTGTGGTGTATATACTGTATAATGTTTCTACTTTTTTTTTTTTTTTTTTTACATATTTGCACATTTCTTTTTCTTTGCTGCTGTAAAAGAGAAATTCCCCCATTGTGGGACGAATAAAGGTATATCTAGCCCATCTTATAAAGGTAAGCTTTTTCTCTCATTGAGCCATGAAAGTTATAGGACTGCTACAGCAAATTTTAAATTAGATTACAAATAAACAAATTAAATAAAATAAAATTCCCTTAAATTTGAATTTCCACAAACACTATAATACATACATACAGTATCAACCATTTTAGTATATCTTCTCAAGGGATAACACATGTATGTAGGATGTATTTTACAGTAGTCAATGTATAGCAGTATAGATTTACTGTCCTCTAAAAATAACATACAGTCATTATTGTCAAAATAACTGGCAACAAAAGTGAGTACACCCTAAGTGAACATGTCAAAACTGTGTCCAGAGTGTCAATATTTTATGTGATTACCATTGTTATGTTGCACTGCCTTAATCCTCCTGGGCATGGAATTCACCAGAGCTGCACAGGTCGTTGCTAGGATCCTCTTCCACTCCTCCATAATGACATCACGGAGCTGCTGGATTTTATACTCATGGCGCTTCTCCACCTTCCGTTTGAGGATGCACTACAGGTGCTCACTAGGGTTTGGATCTGGTTTCTCATCAACACCCTGGGGGAACCATGAAATTAAGGAGTAAGAACAGAAACTCTGAGGATTTGGACTGTAGTTAATGTCAACAGTCTGCTACACTGACTCAGGACTACAGTTTGTATCTGATCACCATCACTGCACCCCACAACATCGTTTAGCTGTAATAAATATACATTCGGTCCACCCCAATAAGGATGGGTTTCCTCTTGAGTCTGGTTCCTCACAAGGTTTTTTCCTTATGCCAACTCGCCACAGTCACCACCAACTCACTCATCAGGGACAAACGTACACTTATAAAGAACATCTTATTAATTTTTATCACCATATTATCTGTGTAAAGCTGCTTTGAGACAATGTTCATTGTTAAAAGTGCCATACAAATAAAAATGTATTGAATTGAGACATACTTGGCAACTCCAGCATCTTCACGCACAGCACTGGGAGTCAAATTCTTTGATCGACCCTTGCGAGGCCTGTTCCAAATGGAACCTCTTGTAAAACCTCTGTATGGCCTAGAACACTGTACTGTAACTCAGTTTCAGGATATTACTGATCTTCTTATAGCCTAGGCCAGGGGTGGCCAACCAGTCAAGATTTTTTACTGTGTTAACGCAAAGAGCCACATCATACACATGGGCACATACGAACATCACCCATCCCTTCCTCTCTCTCTCACACGCACACGCACACACACACACACACACACACACACACACCTCTGCTCAGCCAGATTTATTATAAATGTCACACACCAACATGATAATGACAGAAATTGTCTTCTACAGTACCAAGACCACAGGCCAGTCATTTTCAACAATATACATTGTGTGCACTCACACACACACACACACACACACACACACACACACACACACACACACACACACACACACACAAACTCTCAGTTCAACTAAGTCCACAAACAAAAATATAATAATTTACAATAGTGTTTGTGAAGTTCAGTCCCTTTTAGAAATTCCTGGTCGATGTTAGCATGGAGTGAGCTGAAATGGTGCTGAAGATTTGAAACTTTTAAATGCGCTAATGACGCCTGACATAAGGCAGAATGACTTGTCATTAACAAAAAAATATAAACTCTCCCACTCTGTTAAAAACGTCGTGTTCATTTTCATATTTTCGTTTTGCTGTGCATTTTTTCCCTGCCATTTTGAAAGTAAACTTGACACAAATTGTTTATTTAAAATTCAAGTAAACAATTTGCATATCGAAGTTTGTGTTTGTTTCTTTTTAATGTGCGTGTTCGCTTCGCTTGAGTTTATTACGGTATTTTCATCAAATGCGCATGTGCGTAAGATGAAAATACCGCAAAGTTTCCCAGTAGGGGCAAGATCATTTAAGTCTTAAAAAATACCGTATTGAACTCAAGCAAACAAAAAAACCCCCACAAACTTCGATATGAAGGTAAGAGCCGAATGAAATCAGGCAAAGAGCCGCATGCGACTCGAGAGCCGCGGGTTGGCCACCCCTGGCCTAGGCCATCTTTGTGGAGAACAACAATTCTAATTCTCAAAGTTCTTTGTATAAAATGTGGTCTGAAAATTATTAGTAATAAAAGTGTATGAATACAACAATATGTATACATTAATGACTCTTGCACCTGATATGCTTCAACATGGCAAAAAGCGATCTTGCTCAGGCCCACACTACCACTACTACTCAGTGTGCCCACTACTATTCAGTGTTCAAGTCAAGGCTGAAAACATATTTATTTATATATTTATATTTATATTTATATATTCAAACCTTCTATTTGTAGATTTTAATTACAGGAGCAGATCTGGAGGATCATGGATATAGACTGTTCTGTGAACTAGAATATTTTTATGCTGTTGTCCCCTCACTCTCACACGTTCACTCAGTTTTGTTGACTGTGGTGTGGTGGGACGTCTCTTATCCCCTCATTTCTGTGTTACACTTTGGCTCTCCCATTTAGTTATGTTGCGATAGCCAGTGTGACTCTGTGCAGCTGGGGATGTTTCACATCAACGGTCTGGGGATCCATTAAATTAAGGAGTAAGACAGGGGCTTTGAGGATTTGGTTTATGTCAACAGTCACTAACACTGACACAGGACTACAGTTTGCATCTGATCACCATCACTTTACATCTCAACATTGTTTAGCTGTAATAATTGTACATTCGGTGCTACTTAGACTAGGATGGGTTTCATCTTAAATCTGGTTGAAAGAGCTATACAAATAAAAATCAATTGAATTAAAAAATGGGAGGCACCTAAGCAAAATTTTGCAAAGGGCCTGAATACTTATTAATGTGAAATATCAGGTTTTTCCTTTTTTTTAAATGCCCAGACTTTTATACAAATTCTGCTTTCACTTTGTCATGATGGGGTATTGTGTAGATTAAAGAGATATAAAAAATACAAATAAAAATTAATTTAAAAAAAAGCGAAGGGGGACTGCATGCACAGTAACTACAGGAAAAGGTGCACAGATAAACATGACACAAAATAAATTACTTACCACTATGTTCAATTAGTGTGCATGCAATTTGAGTTATGGCATGATCTATCATATAACAGATCTCACAATTTTGCACTACTCCTGTTTTAAGGAACTCTTCAGAAAAACTTGAAGAAAGGTAAATCATCATCAGTTTGATACACTTCAATATCATTTGAAAGAAAATCCTAAAAAAAAAAAACCTCAGACCTTTTGATTTGTTTACATTTGATTTATTTGCACAGATCTTTGATAACACTAAATAACTGAACATAAAAGCATGTCTTAAATAAAGAAGCATTCTTACATTTAACTCTTAAAAGCACAGAAGAGCAGGACTAAGTTTGAGGAGGAATCAAAAAAAGAAAAACGCGTACTAACTTTTAAGACTAGTCTAATACAGTCATATGAAACCAAACCCAAAATATTTTTTCTATCTAAAAAAGAATACTGATCCAGACCTGCATAAAACACCCCCGCCAGGCATGCCCCCACATATCTAGGTTACTGTGTGGGTATTCGCACAATGTCACCTAAATGTATATGCAAAAAAAAAAAGAAGGTATGTCTTCAGTTGATGCTGCGATGTCATGGAGACAGAGCTGTTTGTTTCTTTCAGAAAGCCAAAACCTGAGAAACCTTTCCTATACCTGAGATAGTACAAGGCTGACTTTGCCTTGGGAAATTCCAAATTTGCTAGAACAGGCTTGACAACTTGAGGCCCCTTTGGAAATTTATTGAGGCCCCCTGGTTGGGCCTGGCCCCCTGGTTAAGAAACACTGCACTAAACCTCTGCAGATTATCCAGGTTGTAGTAATACATCTGTTTTTTAATCAAACAGAGAGAGCCCATATCACACCACTCCTGATTTCCCGTCACTGGCTTCCTGGCTATATCAAATACAGGGCCGACACTGATAGTCAAGACAGTCACTGGAACCTTACCTCCAAACAATCATAAAATATATGTTCCTTCTCACCATCTGTGTTAACTACATAAGCAACATCTGGTTGTTCCTTTACGATGAGGCAAACAATCCCTTTGAAAAACATTCACCCATTATGTTCCTCTCTGGTGGAAAGCTTAAGACTCATTTATTTACAAACCCTTGACTTGCAGTAAAGTGCCTATGATTATCATTGTAAATATCTAATCAAAAAATCCTTTCTAAAGAAGTCACTGTGCTTGGACAATGTTCAATAGTTACTTTTCTTAAATTAATTATACAAACATGCGTTCAATGTTTCAAGAAATACAATTAAATCCTACCTCTAATTCCTCAGTCATTTCCTTTCATAGAGATTTCTAACATTCCGACAATAAAAAAAAGGAATTATTTTGTATATTATTAACAAGTGTATTTGTATATTTATAAGAACTTTGAACATTTTGTAAACAATCTTATACACACCACAAGAATACAGTGCCCGGCAGTGTTGTTTGGACATAGCCAAACATCGTTTCTGAGATGATCATCTACAATTGCTAGAATTTTTTGCCACTTACATGTAACTGTAGTAATCAGAAAAAAATAATTATAATCTTAAAAGGATGGAGTCTATTTTTTCACAGACTTAATATATGATGACTGCTCGCCTTTCTTACACATCAGAATCTCTTAACAAATAGTGCATGACACTACTGTAATGTTTCTTCATCCAATAAACAAACGGTTTTGTAACAAACTGATTTTTATTTTACTTTTGTAAAAAAGTTTTTTTTTTTTTTTAATTTTATCGTTCCTACACACTCCACTATTAAGTGTAACACTACTGACACCTAGTGGTTAGTTTTGGTACCTGCAAATACAATCCATCACTACAACTACTGCAGATTCTTGCTTCTTTCTTTCTTCTTTCGGCTGCTTCCATTAGGGGTCGCCACAGCGAATCATCCGTCTCCATACTACTCTGTCCTCTACATCTGCCTCTTTCAAATCAACTACCTGCAAGTCTTCCCTCACCACATCCATAAACCTCCTCCTTGGTCTTCCTCTTTTCCTTCTTCCTGGTGGCTCCATCCTCAGCATTATTTTTACCGATTTACCTCATGTCCCTTCTCTTCACATATTCAAACTCAATCGAGCCTCCCTTACCTTGTCCTCAAAACGTCCTACATGCGTGGTTCCTTTAATAAGCTCATTTCTAAACTTGTCCATCATCTTGACTCAAAATAAAAATCTACAGCAAATCTAAACCTTCAGCTCTGCTACCTCCAGCTCTACCTCCTGTCTTTCATCAATGCCACTGTTTCTAAACCATGCAACATAGCAGGTCTCACCACAGCACTATAAACTTACCCTTTCACTGTTGCAAATACCATTTTATTATATATACTCTATATATATATATATATATATATATATATATATATATACTCCTCCTACTCTTCTCCACCCTGTCTGCACTTTTTTATCTTAATTTCTCTAACACACTCTCCATTACTTTGCACTGTGGATCCCAGGTACTTAAACTCCTCCACCTTCTCCAGCTCTTCTCCCTGCAACTGCACCACTCCACTGCCCTCCATCTCATTTACACACATGTACTCTGTCTTACTCCTACTGACTTTCATTCCCCTTCTCTCCAGCGCGTACCTCCACCTCTCCAGGCTCTTCTCAACCTGCTCCCTGCTCTCACCACAAATCACAATATCATCCGCAAACTGCATAGTCCACAGAGACTCCTGTCTGACCATGTCTGTCAACCTGTCCATCACCAATGCAAACGAGAAATGGCTCAGAGCTGATCCTTGATCCTTGTCAGTCCTACTTCATACTTCACTGCTGTCACACTGTCCTCATACATGTCCTGCACCACCCTCACATACTTCTCTGACACACTTCCTCATACAATACCACAACTCCTTTCTTGGCACCTTGTTGTGCGCTTTCTCTTATTCCATTGCAACTCCTTCTGACCTTCTCTATACTTCTCTATCAATTCTCTATACATTCTCAAAGTAAATAATGCATATGTGGTGCTCTTCTTTGGCATGAAACCATACTGTTGCTCACAGATGGTCACCTGTTCCCTCAGCCTGGCTTCCACTACTCTTTCCCATAACTTCATTGTGTGACTGATCATTTTTATTCACCTGTAGTTACTGCAGGTCTGCACATCTCCCTTATTCTTAAAATCCGATAGCACACTCCTCTATTCCTCAGGCATCCTCTCACCTTCCAAAATTTTGTTGAACAACCTGGTTAAAAACTCCACTGCCATCTCTCCTAAACATCTCCATGCTTCTACTGGTATGTCATCTGGTCCAACCGACTTTCCACTCTTCATCTTCTTAATCACTGCTCTCCCTTCTACCTTACTAATCCTATCCACTTTCTGATTCACCATCTCCACACCATCCAACATTCTCTCTCTTTCTCATCTTTCTCCTTCATCAGCTGCTTAAAATACTCCCTCCACCTTCTCAACACACTCTCCTCACTAGTCAACAAATTACCATCTCCATCCTTTATTGTAGAACATCCTTCACATCTCAGTCCCCTGTGCCAATCAATACAAATACTTTTCTCCTTCCTTAGTGTCCAACTTCTCATACGATTCCTAGCTGTCTCCCTTATCACTTCTGCAGTAGTCACCCAATCATTCAGCACCTCTTCACCACCGAGCCCCTGTCTGACCTCTTCCCTGAACCTTACGTTACAGTCTTCCTCCTTTAGTTTGCACCATCTTATTCTTTTTTTCAGTTCTTACTCTCCTCCTCTTCTTCTTCACCTCCAAAACCATCCTACAGACCACCATCAGATGCTGTCTAGCTACACTGTCCCCTGCCAACACATTACAGTCTCCAATCTCCTTCAGGTTGCATCTCCTACATAGAACATTGTCCACCTGTGTGCACCTTCCTCCACTCTTATACATCACTCTATGATCCTTCTTCTTCTTAAAATATCTATTCACCACTGCCATTTCCATCCTTTTAGCAAAATCTACCACTATCTGCCCTTCCACATTCCTCTTCCTAAGATCATACCTACCTATCACCTCCTCCTTACAGCCAATATCTGTCCAAAATATAGCATAACAATTATATCATGTCCTTTAACAAATATAATCAGTTTATCTTTAAAAAAAACAACAATTTATCAGTTTTGTTTGTCTAAAATACCTCATCTGATACCTCACCAGTTATTTCCCTACAGTGTCTTAAAGAAAGAATCAAAGAGCTTGAATGAACCAACTACTGCTTCAACCTAATGGATAGCCTCCTTCATCTAGATCTATAAAACTGCTACAAATAAAGAACAGCTGAGTTAATAGCAAATAGGCTTATGGCTTATACGTGACACTTTCACAGGACTGTGTGTTGTGTTAGGTGTTTGCTGAAATGTGTTACTGGCACAATTGGTCACTCGAGGTGAATATGCCAGGTAAGCAGCATTCCACCGTTTACCATCACTGAGCAAGAATGTGTTAGATGCCACTCTCTTCTCTACTCTCACAGGAGTGGAGAATCTCGGATGACCTTTTGGGGTTGCACGAGGAAGCCTTATTCCCACTCTCCCACCCACATTAATTAGAGGATTGCGTGCACTGCGTTTGTGTATTGTTTTATTTTGTCCTGTTTCTTTTTCACATTCTCACAGACAGCAGCAAGATCACATTTGCCCTCTCCCTGTAAAGGTAGGATGTTAAGCTTGGTTCGCATCTTCCTCCCGTATAACAGTTCATAAGGTAGTACCGCCGGTAGTGGTATGAGTGTCATTGTGTGTGCTGAATTGCTGTATGTATGCAACCTTTCAGTGCGCAGTTAAATCTTTCAACAGGGCGGTTAAAAGCCGGATAGTACACTGATGTACAAATGTGTTTTATGTCTCGCTGTTTCAAAAACTCGGCAAAGACAGCAGAAGTGAACTGGGTGCCATTGTCCGTAACAATACACTCTGGATTGCCATGATGACTAAAGACAGTGCTCAGAAATTGTATAACATTCTCAGTAGTTGCACTGCTAGCAAATGCAAGCGCTGGCGACTTGGAATGATAGTTAGTGAGTGTTATAATATATCTGCATGCAGGGGTGGCTGTTTCGAATGGTCAGACTATATCCAGACCCTGTTTTTTCCATTGACCCTCAGCGAACTGAACTGGCTGCAGAGGTGCTGGATGTGTTACAGACGATTTGTCGTTGGACTGGCAATGAATGCATGCAGAGATTGTTGACTGAACCTGAGAGTCCCTAGTGGGCTCCCTAGTGAGCTTCATGTGCCAAGGAAATTACGGTGTGTCGTAAGGCTAAAGGAACTAACAGGCTTGTTCCTCTGAAAACAAATGCATCTTTTACTGAAAGTTCATCTTTAGCTCTGAAATATGGAATCAAGTCCTGACTGACTGCCTTGATGGAGGGTGGCCAGCCATGCCTGATTTGCTTTCGCAGTTTTTCCAGTTCAGGACAAGCAGTACAGGCAGTTTAAAATCAGTCACTGAAAGAGAGCACAATGTTGAGGAAATAGACGCAACAATTTCAGGCTCTACATCATCAGAGGAATCAGCAGGTGCAGGTATGGGAAGATGACACAAGCAGTGTGCAGTGTGGTTCTGGGACCATGTCCCAGATGACAATGTCATAATTAAAACAAAGTAGACGTGCTGCCCAACGAGCAATTCGCATTCCAGATCTTCCCATTCCTTTTGTAGTAAGTAAGGTGGTAAGTGTCTCTGTGCGAAGTGTAAAGTGATGGCCCCACAAGTACATTCACCATTTTTCAGTAGCCTACACACATGCTAGGGCCTCCTTCTCTACAATAGAATATTTTTTTTCAGTGTCTGTGAGTGTGCAGGAAGAGAAAGCCACTGTTTTTTCTGTTCCGCTGGATTGTATTTGTACAAACACTGCGCCCAACCCGTAGCCACTTGCATCCGTTGAAATTACTGAATGAAGTGTGGGGTCATAAATGGCAAGGGCCAGACTGGACACAAGCATTGGTTTAATGTTCTTCAAAGCTGTTTTAAGCAGCAGGAGTCCAAGCAAACAGTCCTTTTTCCTTTGCACACTCACGCATTGGGGCAACAACTGTCACAAATCCCGGAAGGAATTTTGAGTACCAACATACTAATCCTAGGAAGGATTGCAGAGATGCTGCATCCGAAGGAGGCGGAGCTTTACGGACAGCATCCAGATGCTCCTGGTCAGGTAAAATGCCACTAGCATTGATTATGTGTCCCAGGAACCTCAGTGAGGTCTGTTTAAAATATCATTTTTTGTTATATAACACCAGCCCAGACTCTCAGTTTCTGCAACACAGTACTAAGGTACACGTCATGCTCTTCCACTGTTTCTCCATACACGATAAGATCATCCAAGTAGTTTTTTTTTTTTACACCTGGTCCCCCCTGCAGGATGGTAGCCATCATCTTTTGGAAAGTAAAGGGTGCTGATGCCAGGCCAGAAGGAACCCTACAAAATCTGAACAGGCCATCATGGGTGATGAAAGCTGTAAAGTCTCTACCATCTTTATGCAGTGGAAGCTGATAGTAGATAGTAGAAAATACTGTAGCACCCCTAAGGCTGGTAAGCATTTCATCAATGTGTGGTAAGGGATAATAGTCAGTAATAACGGCTTTGTTAATTTTCCGTAAATCAGCACACATTCGTATCCCATCAGTTTTCTTCCTTGTAACAACAATGGGAGACACCCAAGCAGAAGCATGCACGCGTTCAATTACACCAGCTTTCTGTTCACGGTCTATTTCAGCTGAAACAGCCTCAGACTGCCAAAGGTAAACGCAATTTCTGACGCACAGGTTTCACTGAGGGTTAAATTTTTACACTGTGAACACATTCTATTATGCATTCTTCCATGGATGTGGTATTGGTGGCCATGACAGAGGTGCAGATATCACCATTAATTGGTTTTAGTGCAGAAATCAAATCCATGCCCAGCAAAGCAGTCCCTTTATCCACAATGAAAAATGTGGCAGAAGCAGATGTATTGGAGACACATGCTTGCACTTGCAGACATCCAAGTACAGGTATGCATTCCTGAGTATAAGTCACCAGTCGGCTGGCAGGTGTAGATAATGGTGTGGCACTGAAGTAGCGTTTATAAACATGGAGGGCCATTATGGACACAGAATAACCTGTATCGACAACGAATTGTACTGTGGTGCCAGGTAAAGCAGAATATTAAGTCACTTTGCAATGTAGTTTCTGTGGTGCATCGGCAGAGTTCTCTAAATACAGTACGGTGACATCATGCACTTGGACCTCATGCACGTCTGAATAGCACACTCCCGCAAAATGTCCTTTATTGTTGCATAATTTACAATAAAGTTTTGCAGCAGGGCATTGTGCTGAATTAGCTAGGTGTTTGTCTGAACCGCATCTGAAACATGACTTACGGCCAGACGAAGCGGAGGTGGCAGTTGGACGTGAGCAGTGTTTCACTCAAAGCAGCAATGTACTGTGGTATGTTTTCGTGTGAGGCTTGCACCCTTTTTCTGAATGTATGCCACTCCACAAACGATAACATTCGGTATGAACTGTTTTTTTTTAAAGCAGCGAAAGCAGTATTATATGTTTTACCAGTGTCTGACAGAGTGCCTAAATGATGAAGTAATATAGCCCTCTTCCAAGTGTCAGGTCATGCAGAGCCCACTGCATTGATTAACAGCAAATAGTTATCAAAGACACGTAACCACATGTCGAATGGCATGGTAGGCTCTCCCAGACAGGGCAGGAATGTTGTCGGTGCTGAGACATTCACGGACATTAATAGTCAGTCAATAAAGTCAGTACTCAAGGTTAGTATCCTCGTCGCCAATTTGTTAGGTTTCTAATTGCATAAGACACAACACCGTTCTGTTGCTATTACACAATAAACTATAACAGGGTGATCAGGACACAAACCACAAACCAAAAAAAGAGATGGACACAAAATATTGGTGTAAAATATTATATTTGCTTATTTGTAACAAATTCAAACTCAGCAAGAAGGAGAAGGTGGAATGATACATTACCGCTTTACTTTTCAGCTATCCCGTCACCCCAACTGCTGAAAGAGATGCGCTGAATAGGCGCCATGGGTTTCATTCGCACATACAGCTACTAATACACGCTTTTTTTAACCTGTTATGTGTTAATTCATGTAACATATGCTCAAACAATACATTAGTACTACAGAATAAGTTTTTTTTACCACTAATGTGAACTAGGGCTGCAACAACTAATCAATAAAATCAATAATAATCAACAATGAAATTCGTTGTCAACTAATGGCGTTATCGATTAGTTGGGATGCACGTTATGGGGTAGTGTGACGACAAAATAACACAGCCACTTGTGAAATAGTGGAGAGGGTCAACCGGCAGCATAAAATAATGTGTGCGTCCAGAGTCATCCATGGCATGGGAGCTTTTTATTTTAAATGCAACAAAGGAGACTGTAATCTGCAAGTTAAGCTTGTGTGGCATGGAAGTACCACAGTGATGCATGAGCGAGCACATTTAAAGGAAACACACTGGTGTTATGGATGAAGGCGAAACATCAGCATAGTCAGCACAGAAAAACTGTATATCCTCATCATTTGAAAATTGTATAGTTTAATTAAGTGGTATTGTGCAAACTGTTTGTTTGCTAACTTTGGGACAGTTCTGTTTTGCCAGGACTCGCGAGCATCAGGTCACATTGCTTATGACATAGTGATGGATTCAAGGGGTGAACAGAGACAAATTCCACATCTAAAAGCAACAAATAACAGCAGCAGAAAATTATTATATTTTTTATTCACTGTTGTGGTTTTCAGAGAATGATTATGCATTTGTACACCAATGCATATTTTTTCTTTCTTTTTGATTAAGCCTGTTAGCTTGCTGCTTTTCTCCATTCCCTTCTCTTTTATAGCATTTGTATACTACAACATTAAAACTTCTGTTTACACTTTTATACATAAATACCCTGAATTCGAGTTTCATAGTTATATTTAATAATAAAAAAGAATCAGATTAATCGATTAATTGTAATAATAATAATCGTTTGATTATTAAATCAAAATAATAGTTGGTTGCAGTTCTAATGTGTACATATTAATGAATCACTAGCATTAAGAGATAGAAAGAGTAAATATACTACTGAATTAAAAGTACTGTTACTTTAATAAAATTTTATTTAAGTACAGGTAAGGTTACCAGTCTAAAAAGTCTGAAAGTAAAAATTTGCTCATTTAAATGTATTCATAGCAAATTTCACTCTCCCTGTTTGGGAGATACACTAAGCATGTAGACAGCAATAAAAAAAAACATTTTAACTCCTTAAAAGAATTCTTTCTGCTGTGTTGCTGTCCCTGTGCTCAGCACTGTAGATCTGCTCCAACAGGCTAGAAGAGTGCAGAGCGCTCTCGTCTATGGGTAACATACTGACTAGAAACCACATAGAACAACAAAACAACAAAACTATTACCTTAACATTCATTTATGATGCATGTACATATAATGAATAGTGCCTCTGATGTTTGAATTTATGCTGTTTGCGTAGCAAACTTTTCTGAGTGTCACTACTCGATCCGTACAGACAACACAATCGGTTCCGCACATGTGCGAAATGACGTCACTTCCTGCCATCGCCGGTGTTTTACGACAGTCTGCTTAACTGGGGTCATGTGGTGGAGAGTGATGAATATTTGTGACAGCAGTATGGATTCCTTTGCATTTTATGTACAACTTCAAAAATTTCTCTTAAAAAGAAAAATTCCCGACAGTCTCGGAAGGTGAAACGTACGTCTTCCAATTTTACCATCAAAGTTTATTATTAATTATTTAAAAGTACCAATAGATTTTATAATGACTAAAGTAAACTAACTTACGGGTACAGCATGGGTCATGTGCTTAATTTACAAAGTTATTTCTAAAATATTAAGCTACGTTAACCATTTGTTCAGTTCCCATATTTGGGTAACGTTATCCTGCTGAAAAAAACAATAGGAACCTTCACAGAGATTCTAAAGGATTTCATTAAAATACTGTTAGGAACCATTAGCTTTTACCAATAAAACAAGTATACATTAATTTTTCTGGTGTGTTTTGGGCATTATTTGCAAAGGATCACATACCAGTAGTATAATAATAAGTATATTAATATAGTATAATAATAGGTAGAATAACATCGATAATTATAACATCAATTTATAAAATCTAAAGAATTTATGTGATGTTTTTATTTGGTTTTATTTCCAGCAGTTCATTTACACAGTCAATATCTCTCACAGTCATGCTTATTGGAGGTTGGAGGTAACTGAAGAACACACACAAAAAAAACAGCATTTAAATTTAATATTTTTATTGCTTTTAATAATCTCAAATGTGTCTGATTGTGTGTACAGTAGTAACAATCTTTGTTTGTTAACCTTCCCTAGAAGAGCTCTTGATAACATCATGTAACCCAATGTAACTAGGGGTAATTATTCCAGTGTGGGTGAAGGAGGAACTACTTGTATAAACTACAAACTCTAATAAAACTACTAAAATTATTACTAAAGTAACTGTAAACATAATGTTTAAAGTTACTTTAGTAAAAGTAAAAAGTATTTATTGAGAAGATTTCTCAAGTAGGGAGTCACTGGTTACTTTGGATCAGATTAAAATGAAGGGAAAATACTGAATCTCAGTCTGCATTGAGGTTTGTAAATCCACACCCCTTCTTAAAAGTTTGTTCTGATTAAATTACATAAACCTTGGATTACAATTAATCAACATATCCCAGTCCTGTAATTGGTTCAATAACATAAAAACGCTTAAAATGTGTGTGTGTGTGTGTGTGTGTGTGTGTGTGTGTGTGTGTGTGTGTGTGTGTCAGTATGTAAATGTGTGTATTTGGTCACATGTTTTGTCTTGAACAGTCACTCTCTTAGTCTCTCACAGGCTGCAGGTGCTGGTATGGCACTGTTTACTTTGAGAGATAACTTCCTGACTTGTGAAAAAACATATAACATATTCATACCTTCAGTTGGTGGATATAAAAGGTACCTATCCAGCTCTCCTACTTGTTAGGGTCCTTTCTTCAAGGAGGACAAGTCATCCTCTTCTGATTGACTGCTGTTAGAGAGGCATAATTTTCCATGTTAGTCTCCAAATTATGTTTTAATGTAATATAGTCCTGTGCCAGAATAGATTTGAACACTTTAAAATGCATATTTCTAATGCATATTTTGTATATCCTACACACTACCAATAAAGATTTCAAAACATATAAACTATAAGTCAACACAAGTAAAACACAGAGTGTAAATTACTTTTATTTGAAGGCCAAATAAATAACTTTTGAATTGACAAACATAGATTCGTTGCTATCTGCCAAGATGCTCTGTTTTCAGTATGTTCTGAACTTTAGGAGCAGTATAGCTGGTGCAAACTGCTCTGGTTCCTTCCTACAAAGTTCATTCATTACCTCTCCAAAGTGTTTCACAATTACTTCTTCCAGGATCTTAAGGAGGCGTTGACACACTTTACCGAATGACTCCAGCCTCATAGGCTGTTTCTGTAATTGGTAAAGGGTTTTGAGAAGAAAACCCATGTGGACTGATGATTCACAATTGGAGGAAGTTTAGGGCCATTGTAACAGGCTTCATTCAGCATTACACTCAGCCAAAAAAACCATTTCTCCACCAGTCACCCTGTTTTCAGTAAGGTCCTGCAGTCCTGATTAAATGTGTGTTACATTCCTAAAAAAATAGGAAGAGGAGTTTCACACTTATATTCCACAGTTTTAAAAGCCATGGCTGATCTGCTGACCCACTAATCTTTTTTTAAATGCTGACAATGACAGTTTCTTGTATGTATCACTTTCAGCGTCTGCTGCTGCAGCATCAACAGTAGTAATAAGATTGAGTACATGGCATGCACGCCCACACACACACCATATCTTATTTTTAATTTACTTTATTTGTACTATGTGTTTACAGTGCATCTTTATGTCTGCCCCAGAACGCATCATAGAGTAGTCACTCTTCTCGACTTACGACCGTTTTTTCGTGTCCTATCTAGGTCGTAAGTTGGGGTCTACCTGTATATACAGTATATAGTTCATTAACACTCAACAGTATTGGCAGAAAGCTAATAAATGTAGTTAAGTATGCTCCTGTTATTAAAAATGAATGTAAGTACAAGTGATACCAGTTTAAACTACTCTTAAATGTACCAAACAAAACACACCCAAAGAGTTGATGCCTAAGATTTTTATTTATTGTTTTCAACAAAGAGTGTATTGAGGTGTTTTTTCCCCCACTTTATATCTTTGGCACATGAACACTCAGGGGTTTATCTGAGTACTCTCTGCTGTTCTTCTTGGAAATACTTCTGCTTGGCTTTCTCTTTACTGTGCTCACATGCTGAATCTAAACTATCATACAGCTCTGTAAATTCCATGCTCTCCCATGCTGCCATTTTCTGTTCCTTATTACATTTCAGAGAAGCCTGGGAATTGGTAATGGTTTGGTGTTGCAAGGCATTCTGTAAATCTATGTCGAGCTTGACCTCCTTTTCTTCTCTCTCTCTTATTTGTCTAGTGATATCAATTCGTTGAATAGTTCTAAAGTTTCCAACAGTCGGGTTCCAAACGTCGTGTTTCTTTCCTCATCACTGATCTTTGTTTCATCAGAGATTTTTTGCGACACAGTGGACTTGGACATGTTTGCCATTTTGTCCTCATCCTTGACATACAAATTTTCTTTTTCCCACTTCTGTTTTTCTTGCTCAGAATCCAAAGTGACCTCCAGCTGAGCAACACGTGTCTCCAGTTGTGCTCTGTCTTTCATTAAATTATATCTCTTGTGCTCAACAATCTTTTTCTCTTCCACACAATGTTTCAGGGATTCTTGGAGTTTTCTAATGGTTTCGAGCTGTAAGTTGGTCCTCTCATCTATGTCTAGTTTGTCCTTCTTCCTTTTCTCCTGCCATTTTTTTTTTTCAAAATCCAAAGTGGTCTCCAGCTCAGCAGCACGTTCCTCCAGTTGCTTTCGCTCTCTTGCCCAGCTCTGTCTCTCCTGCTCTATAATCTCCTTCAGTTTCTTATGGTGTTCCAGGGAAGACTGGAGCTCGGTGATCTTTTGCAGCTGTGCATTATTATTTACTTCCATCTCTTCTATCTTCTTCTTCAATTCCTCCATTTTTTTTTCTGCATCCTCTGGCTTTTGAGGATCCTCCTTGGATTCCACCTCGGTTCTATCTCTATGCCTTTTAAATAAATTCATGCGTTCTCTCACACGCGGCAAATTTGCAAATGAGCAACATTAATGCGCAATGACTTATATAGATAAAGTACATATGTGACGTCACCTTACCACGCCCACTTCCTCGCTCCCGGAAGTGTCCCCCTGTGACGTTACTTGCCCCGTGGGCTCTACCTCCCTCCCCCGTGGGCTCTCCTCTCCCTCCCTCCCCGCCCTCCTCTCCCTCCCTCCCCGTTTGGCTTCACAACTTTTCATTATTTTTTTCCCCGAGAGAAGAGTGATGACAGTCTTAAATAAGACATAACGGGTGTAAACTCGGAAAAAGCGACTGATGTTCAGCCGATTGAGGCGCGCTGCAGCTTGCGGAGGCTCGGGGACGGATAGAGCCGGAGAGGAGAGCGAGTGACCAGGTGAGTGACTAGGACACTACAGGGCTGGGGCCAAACTGATCTGGAACATCTCCAAGCATGAATCCGAAGTAGTTTGGCTGATTAACTTTACATGTTAATTGAAACTTTCAACGTATTTGGCCAAGTTAGGACTGAAGTCTTTAAAGTCTTTAATTCACATTATTTTGTGGCACAACCTCTGAAATTATTTTGCAGGCATAAATGAACCATTGCCTTCTCGTAAGTAGTCTGTGTTATTATAATTTTTTTTTTTATTATTCAAACTTGTGTTGAATAATACAAATATTACAACTAAAATAGCTTTAAAATACATGTTTGAAAAACACCGATGATGATTAACAAGCCATTATTTTGAGATAGAGTTAAAATATTATAATGGTTATTATTGTTCAATTATTGCAGCATTATTAAAATGAATTAAAACAAAAATGGTTACTACTATTGACTTAAAGTGTAGAAATATCATAAATAGCCACATGGCACCCAACTACCTTGGTGTCAGCTACCATCCCTACAGCAGATGCTTCCACAGATCACACAGCATCTTCAAGGACTCCTCACCCATTAAAAAATAAAAAATAAAAAATTTAAACTCCTTTTATCAGGAAGGAAATATAGGAACATACACAGCAGAACCAGCCAGCTTTGATCTATTTTAAATATATCTATCTCTGTTACAGTGATTAAATAAATACTATAAATACTAATATTAACATGAGCAATAACATCAATAATAATATTAACAGGAACCAAGGAGGAACCATGAACACAGCATCTACCAGCAAGTAACTTTCAGAGAGTAAGAGTTCCATTTAGATTTGTTATTTTTTTGACAATCTGTACCTCTGGGTAATTGTGTAAGTAATCTGTGAATATTTCTTCCCTTTCCTCAAGAATTGTCAAGTAAAGAAGCTTTCATTATTTCAACCATATATAGCTGATGGAGTACAGAAAAATAAGACAGTGTTTCTTCAGAACCCTGCTGCATAAAACATAGAGCTACATCACATCACACAACATACAGAACACAAAGCTAAGGACTAAAGTAATTTTCCTAAAGTATTACTAAAGTCATAAAAGTCCTAGCCACATAAAATGCATTATTTGAAACCCAGTGCAAGAAGTGGAGACAAAAGACAGTGTAGGACAGATAAATTGGCTTTCAAAAATGTTAAGAAATGTCTGTAATTAACTTATAGCTAGTTCATATTACCAAATAGAATTACTGCTATATTTATTAAAAATAAAAAGTGCGTGTTATAAATAGTATCGTTATAGTGCATTTAATGACTTGCTAATGCAATTATTTAACATTTCCAATGTGTATATAAATAATATTTTTCCATAAAATGCTTCATCATTTGGATTTTTTTAAAGACTGTCTTAAAGACTGATTTAGACTGATTAGAGTTATGATTTAAATGGTGTCTAACAAAAAGAGAAAGAATATTAATCAATTAATTAATAAAGCAACATGTCACATGCGGATGCTTTTGAATGTTTATTTTTTTTATTTTTTTTCCCTTCATTGTTAACATTGTGTATGAATTTATTTTTAAATACGATTTTTATTCCAAATAAAGGAACATTCAAATCTTATCAATACTGATACAGTACTGAAACCTGTCCTCACATGTCATTCAAGATATACAGGAAGTATGAAATCTTAACTTTGTTTCTTGTACATGTGTAAAGTATTTTGTTTACTTTAAACTTTTTTTTATTTTGATTAGTGTTCCTTTAAATATATGAAAATAACAGAATTAAACATTGTCAAGCAAGGAGAAACTGTTGTACTTCCTCTAATATATATATATATATATATATATATATATATATATATATATATATAGAGAGAGAGAGAGAGAGAGAATGACAGGTGTTTTGTCCAATGATCGGTAAGTGTTCCATTCACAAACTATACCTACCTTTTCCGGTTTGTCTGAATTGTTGCACATGAACAAATCTGAAAAACAAGACAATTCATTTAGTTTGTGAATGGAACATTTATCGATCATTGGACAAAACACCTGTCATTCAAGATAGTTAGGAAGTTGTTAGGCGAGGTACAGAGGCGGAAGCCGGAGTAACGGCAAACAGAAACTTTATTTAACCAAAAGGCAGAGCCAACACAAAATACCCGCGTAGATCGGGATAATCCGGCAAAAGGCAGTCCAATAATAACATCCACGGTGCGTTATGGAGGAAGCGCGGCGTGGAGGAAGCGACGGAGAAGCGTCGGTAGTCCGAGGTGCGCTGGGGAAGGTGAACGCAGCCGTGGAGTGAGCGAGGAGTCCGGGAGGACAAGGTATGTAGCGGGAGCAGCATGCGTACGAACTCCTACCACCATGAACCTACACGAACACGCATGAACATACAATAACGGACGCTGAGTGTAGGTGAATGTGGGGTTTATATTGGCGGTGTGATGAGCGAGTAGATGTGCGAGCATCTCTGTGCGGGCGGGGCACGCACGGGAGAAGGAGCGAGGTGCTTTGGGGAAAGCCGAAGTCAGACAGCCGCCGAAGGGGGCGTGGCAGGGGAATTCCTGACAGAAGTACAACAGACTTTTTTTTTCTCATTAGGCAATTAGCCATATACAAACAACGTGGCAATAACAAGTACAATTTAAATCACAATACACAGAACGGGTGCATGAAAATACAAATATATACACATATATTTAGGGGATAGATAAATAAAATTAATAATAATAACAAAATTAAAAAAAAGGTTAAAAAATAAACAGGGCTATGGTTTATTCTGTAAATCATATTTTTCTATAAAGAACAAAAGATTCATTGCATTTTTCGTTTTAATCAGTTTAAGGGCTTTTGTGAAAAAAATAAACTCATTATAAAATGCAAAAAACGTTGGTTTCACTTTCAAGTATTTTGATTTGTGTATATAAAATGTTACCATCAGAAGTATATTATTAACAAGAAAGTCATCTTTGTTATTGTTCATTACAAGTCCAAGGATAAGATGGATGTGGGATGAGGAGCCTTTGGGTAAAGCAAGTTATAGATATCAGACCATAAAGCATCTGAAGCACAACAGTCTGCACTGTAAAAAATGTCCGTAGTTTTAACGGTGAGAAACTGTAAAGTAGCAACGGGAAAAAAAATGTAATTATTAAATGTGAAATTACCGTTGAATTAACAGTTAAATACTGTTAATGTAAATACAAGAAAATGTTGTTAATTTTACATTCTTACTTTGTAAAAACTGCATAAAAAAACAATTAAAACAACAGTAAAGTACACTAAAACAATAAAATAAATGACAGTAGATTTAAAGGTGAATGATTGTAAAGCAGCAATGGTAAAAAACTGTAAACTATAAAATATGACATTACCGTGGAATGAACAGTTAAATACTATTGATGTAAATACAAGAAAATATGATATTTTTGCATTATTTATTTGTTTATATTTATATTTAATAATTATACGGGTCCCTGGTGGTCTAGTGGTTAGGATGCGGCGCTCTCATTGCTCCCCGGTCAGGAAACCAACCCCAGCCACTCTTAGTGCCGGTCCCAAGCCCGGATAAATGGGGAGGGTTGCGTTAGGAAGGGCATCCAGCGTAAAAACATGTGCCAAATCAAACATGCGGATGATCCGCTGTGGCGACCCCTAACTGGAGAAGCTGAAAGAAAGTTTTATTTATATTTAATAATTGGAAGCTCTTAAATAGTCTTAAATTGTTTAGATTTTTCAATGGCTCAATAGATGTACAATACATGCAATTACGTTGCATAAGAAAAATAAACCATATATTTAATAAGTATTTTGTGTTTTAAAGTCATTGGCTAATGGCGTTTGACTTGTCCAGTCACAGCAGACATGACTTTGCATTTTGAGATTCTTAACTGGCGGTGTTTCTCTGAAACAGAAATAGGGAGCAACGTACAAACCGCGAGAACCTTCTGACATTATAATTTTCCTCACAAAGTCTGTAAGGTAAGCACAACTCATTCTCAAACTCATTCTGTAAAGTTTTATTTCAGCTACAGCTTTTGTGAGGTAAAAAGTGTTATTTTCTTATATTTAGCGTCATATATCACATGAAATGAACTTGTTGGCTGTACTGATGTTTTATCTTTTTTAATATATAGCTATTCATTCAAGTCATTAGAAATTAACAAATTTGCTCTGATTACTTTGATTTAAAATAATTGTGACGCAGTTTAGCAGTCTGCCGTTCCATCTATGGTGAAGCGAACATGTTTAAACGATATCTCGCCTCGATTATCACTTAAGTTCACGACGAGTGAGATTTAAATACATTCAAATGTACACTTGCTGTTTTTGTAGTTTAACAGTGCAAAGTCTGAGGAAATATGTTTTGCACTGCAGACTGCAACGCAACAAACCTTGCGCCATTTTCAAATGTGTCGGTAGTGATTGCAAACAGTCGTTTTTTAAATACGTGACATTTTAAGAGCCATTTTTAGCGGTGCCATAACAGCTCTACTGCTGCTGTGACTGCACATGCAGTGGTTGATACGGATTTGATTTGTAGTGTTTCACTATTTAGTTACCAGTGCCAGATGTGGCTAGTCTTGTTGCTCACTTAAAGAACCATATTAAGGAAGGTGTCGTAACTCAGACCCTATGTCCGAGTTGACATTACAATTAAGTGGCTCAATACTCAAATTAGTTTTAGCTATTCACTAATCGATTGCCAATAAGTTTCAAAACTTCAAATAATACATAAACAAACCAAATGAAGACATCTTCCAGTCACGAATGAGAAGGAGCAAATCAGCTTTATTGCAGTCAATTCAGGCCAGTCTAATGGAGCTCTCAGGAGAGAACCATCCTGACAGCAATGGCATCCGTCAGCTTTCACATGCGAGTGCGAATTTGATATAAACAATCCTTACTTTTTATATCTCACACCTAGTAAAATTTACATATTTTGTCTAATATCTCCTCCTTCACAATTTACGTACACCAATCATTTTACGGGGCTTTGCATATCCCACCTTTTGCTCACGTGTTTTCTGGTAAGTTTCTACCTATTCTTAGTCAAATTCCACCCATTTCCAGGAGGCCTCGTTCACCTCCATACGATTCTAATTTACATGTACAACAAACATCTCTTGATAGTGACCCTGTCTTAAAAAAATAAATCCCCTGATCATGCACTTTTGCACAGAATGCAAAAGATCATTCACCGCAATATTCACACCTTTTCTTAAAATCTCGTCTGGGTTTTTCCTATGTCTGCAAATCATCCTTTGTTTTGTTTTGTGTAGACTTGGTATAAAACGTGTTACTTTTTTACTAGTTTTACAAACCAGGGTTTTAGTTTTAACACACCAGCACTTTTCTCCCAATGCTTTTCCTATTTCTCATAGCACTCTTCTTTTACTTACTTTTTCTTACAATCTTCCTAAAATATATTTCTTATGCCATAATACTTCTTTATATAACATTTCCTGTCTTACTCTCATCCTGCATCTTAAGCTCATGCTCTCATAGAAACATCTTACTTCCTGTGTGTTTTGGACATTGTACCTCTTATACAAATTCTTGCAACTATTCCCCTACGTTCTTCATTATCTGAGGATGTGCTGTGCCTATTAACCTATTACTCTCCTCATTTTTATATTTTTATATGGTTTTTCCACTTAAGTTTCTACTTGTGTTTTGAATATATGTGCATATGCTGAAGCTGACCTAAGTTAAATTACAGGGGTGAACTTTATGCACCCTATTATGAAGATGAGAAAAGATGTCATGCGGTCTTTCTGTTACTCCGCATAGCCAAGGTGTTTAACCACATAGGCAGCTCCATACATGACTTCTGACTAAATTTTGCACAGTGCATGATGCACCTGCACTCACCAACCCAATTAAACCTGACTTTTCTACTATTATTGCTGTTATTTTTATTTTATATTATATATGAACTAGCTAGCTAATTTCTCAACATACTCCCCCCTTTGCAACTTGAAAGTTGCATAAAATATAACCTGCCTTTTTCTTTTTCCCCAATTACTTTTCATCAAATCAGATTGCTTCCTAGAATCTCAACATACTCCCCCTCCCTTCATATTTCTTTTTATCTAACTTTGACTGCAAAGCATGTCTCATTCTCAAAAACTAGGTGTACCAGGAGTGGGTGAAAAACCTCTTCAGCCAATTCTGAGGAAAATTTCCACTCTGCCCGCTTTTTGCACGACAGTGATATTGAACACCAGGTCACCTTAAAATTTTCCATAGATATGAAAACAATGGACAGTTAACAGTATCACAAAACATAAAACAAACCAAAAACATATAGTTTACAAAGAAAAGTTCTAACATAGGTAATAAAAGGTAAGAAAGTGTACGAAAAGTTCAGTGCCACCACTAATGGTGGGTCTTGGCGAAGCAGTGCATCCAGCTAGGCAATTGCGTTCAGCATTCGGTGTTCATTGGTTCACAGGCTTCGCACACAATTTCTAGGATATCACACATCTCCACGCAAGTGCACTTGTAGAAATTAGGGCAGACACCCAGGCTATAACCTCCATCATAGGGATGCGATGCACAGGTAGCCAGATTTAGCTTTTAAAGTCGGGATGGTCCAGTCATCACCTGCACACAACAATAAAAACATACAGACAAGACAACATGGGGGTAGAGGAGAAAGAGAGCTAACAACAAAAGACTTCTTTCTAGTTTTTCTCATTGAACACTCTTATGTACTCACACGTAAGTCTCAGACACTATCTGTCAGATGATTCTAGTTTCCCTCATCTGCAGTACTACTGTGTGTAGTCTCATAAACCTGGGAATACAAGGTTCTATACTTTCGTGTTAGATGTGTTACATCACTTGATGTTTCAGTTTCAAGGTACTCTAGTACAACTGATCTGCTATCATATTACTTTTTGTTACCATGGAACCCTCTATTTTGTGTGACAAAATGACTAATATATTTATTTATCTATACCAGATCTTATATTGTTGGCTGGACAATTTTAGGCATTGAATATGTGTGTTTCAAACGAATATGCGTTGATTTCATATTTAATATCTGCATAACCTGCTCTATCTACTTTATTTCAATGATACCATAAGCATTCATTAAACAGGCTCTGTGTCTCCAAATCCGTTCTTACTTTTTAAAAATTTCTTAGATTTTTCCAAACACTTGTGTGGGGGTGCCTTCTGTACTGAAGTACTGCTCTATCTACTGGGTTTATTACTCTATTTATCATGCCACATCTTTTAATTGTTAGCTCTGGTGCAGATAGTATCACACTATAGCATTTTTATGAAATTTTACATGACAAGTAATTGACTGGCCAAAGTATATAGGGTTGCCGGGTGTCCCATTGTGATTGACGATGCCTTCTGATTTGTGAAGTCAGCTGCTACTACTGCTTGATAACATGGTGGCATGCGTGCCCTTCTCCACCTTATCAAGTGCAATTCTAAAGTATGTAATTAGTTGTTTTTCTATTCTAAATCTATTTCTTTCAGAGACAAAGTTAAAAAATCTTATTTATCTATACTATATGTAATTACTATATAAAATTAGTCAGTGTAACACTTGAATTGATCGGTTGGTTTTTATCACGTGCTTTTTATACAAAGTCACATATCCATGGTCTACTGACCTGCTATGCCAAGGAATGACAGCATTTGTTTCAACGTTTATGGTTTTGATGCTTTCTGAATAGTATCTACAAGGGCTAACAATATTTTATGGCCTTGTGCCTCAAGTATCCTTTCTAGGAATTCTACTTCTAGTTTACAGCATTGTAGCTTCTTTTTACCCACATTATGCTCATTCTTTGTTATTGTTTCTAACACAAAATAAATTAGTTAATTGTCAAAATTCATTAGCAATCAGTTTATAATTTTTAATTTGTAAAAAGTCCCGCTCCAGCATTTGCTTGAATAATGATAAGCTTTTACAATATCTTTGTGATAATCTAGAGTCTAGAGTAGGTGTATTGTCCATGATATGTACTTGAAAATGTAACTGCAAACAGAATTTATTACCAATTGTCTCTGGCTTTTATTGCTATTATTCTTGCTATGTTATACCTTTTTGATTTTTCTTCCATCACTATTTATAGGGAGAGTTTATATTTACATAGAACTTTTACTAATCCTGCTGCTTTCACTAGTCTAATAGATGTTTGATGTTTCATCTTTAATTGTTCTGTTACTTCTTTTAAAAGTATTTTTTGGTGCTTGATCAACTGATCCTTCTAACTATACAATACTATAACCTCTATGTGTGCTTACTAATAATTATGTTCAATTGCTCTCTGAAACATCCTAAAAGCTCGCTTCCTATCGAGTGACAAGTGACAAGGTTTATTTGTAGGCCTTCGTTCCCTTCCCTGATCTACTTCCTTGACTATTAGCCCTAAAACTTATGATTTAAAATTTTGCTCGATCATTAAGGTAACATATGGAACAGCCTTTTGCTGTTGATACAGTTCTTGTATTTGTCAGGCAGCTCTACAGTAAGTTCTTGTTGTCCCAATATTATGTCCAATGTTTTGCTATATTTTCAATATCCATTTCGATGTTCTTCCAAGAGCGTTTCATACTCTTCATTTCTTCCTCCTTTATCATATTTTATAGCGAAATGCCAGGGATCACTTGTTTTCTCGACAGTCTGGGCACATGTGCTTTAACCCAAGTTTCCTATTAAATGTTTTTCCACAATCCTGATGCACTTTTCTCCTTAATTTCCAGCCAGTATTCATCCAGACAGTCTAGTGTGTTCTGTCCATCTTCCTATTCAAGCATTACATATTGATGTTCTAACGGTTCTGGAAGTGTGTCTCATGTTCTTGTAGGCCCACTGTGAACCTTTGAGCCAAACTTGTGTTTTTTCCTGAGAGAAGCTTACTGTTTTCATTGCTTTACGGAAGAATGCTGGAGATTGTGACTTTTGGGTCCATCGGAAAGATGCAGCTGGCAGCTGTTTTCATCCCCTGGAGCTTCCATCTCCTCTTCTCCAGGTGTAGCGCCCCTAGCGTTACTGGCTATAATGGGGTGGCTAACCTGAGCTCTTTTTAATAAATATCTGAAAATATTAAACCTAATCAATTTGTCTTATCTTTACTTTGAGTATGGGTTCTATTTATAAATAAATCTATTAACCAACTATCACTACACAGGGTTCGGGTTGAACACCTAATTAGCTTTGTTACACTAATTGAAGAACAGGTCGTACTTGTTAGTTCAGCAGCTCCGTTGTCTTATTCTCCCTCCTTTTCTCTCTCGCTCTCTCCCTCACACCGTGCACGTGCGCACCCAGCATGCCTCATAACATGACACATAAATTAATAAAACTTATAAACAAAATACAAGCTCTTTTTAAATAATCTTTACCAGCATATTTATATTATTTAAACAAAAAAGCATTTAACAAATAATTAATTGTTTTTAATTACTGTTACCTTATACAGGTGTCACGTGACCTTATTACATCACCTCATTGCTGACCAATGAATTATAATTTTCATAACATTCATTTGTAAAACTATTTATATGGAACTCAAAAATTTCTTTAGCATAAATGCATAAATCTAAAACAAATACCCATAACTTTATCTGGGTTACACAGGCATCTTGCAGTTTAAAATGAACTGGGGTATTCCATCACCATCTTCCTGGATCCACCTTGATTGGGCATGGTATTTCTCTTTTTCCATGGCCTGGGGCTGTTGTCATATTTAGTCAGTAGAGTCGTTCCTCTGATTTGTGCTGGGTCAACCAGTTCCAAGATAGTGATCCATTTCCGAGTTCCTCTTCACATGTGCATGGGAGTCGGCCTCACAAGCCTGTTACGTCCATGATTGGGACTGTTGATAGTTGATTGCAGAACATTGCCTCAGACGAGGCTTAATTCGTCTGTCTCATCCTTATCTTCACCCCACCTACCATTCCTGGGAACACATCAGGCCACTGGGGTAGGGACTGAAAGTCTGGATTGTTGTTTTGGGTGCCGGTCATTAGTTCCTATTTTGGTAGACTTCTCTCTTTCTTTCCATCTTTTTTTTTTCATATTTGTCATCATCCTTTGATTTAGCTTTTGGTGATTCTTTATGCTTATTACTGTCACAAATAATTGAAGGAGATTGTCTTCTCCCATTTTTACCATCCTTTAATTGTAGTTTTTCTTGTCCATTGGTACACTTGTTTGCTCACTTTTTAAAGGAATTCATGTCCTCTGTCCAGCATATCTCTATCTCATATTTCGCTCATTTTGTTCTTGCTGTCAGTGGATATGATTTTCACTTCTGGATTTCTTTTCATCCATCCTTAATAATCTTCATAATTTTCTTCTTCATGTTTACTTTGGTCTTTTTAGCTCCACTGTATGTCTCTCTGAGTCTTTACTCAGGCCTATGCCTTTTTCCTTCCTTCTTACACTTCAACTTCCTCTCAGTTTTTGATGAGGTTGTCTACATTTATTCGGGGGATGCTGGGGGTGTGCTGTTGTTTGATGTCCTTCATGTATTTCTCTGTTTCCTTTCTTTCTTGC
Source organism: Silurus meridionalis (assembly GCF_014805685.1). Classification (NCBI taxonomy): domain Eukaryota; kingdom Metazoa; phylum Chordata; class Actinopteri; order Siluriformes; family Siluridae; genus Silurus; species Silurus meridionalis. Next base: position 9,655,698 of record NC_060891.1, on the reverse strand, counting down.
TCCTCCCATTGCTCACTTCCATCACTAGGTACTGCCTTTGCTTCGATCTTCGATGGGATGGGTCACATTTCTGTCTCTTTGTCGTTCTCTTTCTTGCGATTACCTTTTCTTTTTCTTTTTTCGAACATTTTTTTTATTTGCTGGGGCTCGTTGTCCTCAAGATTGCTGACATCGACATGGCGTCTTCTTGATACCCCTGTAAAGCATCTTAGGAGAATTCTCTAGATTATAATGTCTTCAGTTGAATTGTCGGGGTCAACTAACATGGGATAAATTTATTTCGTCCGCTCCGTATGTACCATTAATGATGAAGCTGTTCCCTGTTTTGCTAATCTTCTTCTATTTTTGTATTATTTTCTTCTATTTTCTTTCTCTCTTTTCCCTGCATTTTATTTTTATTTAAATCTAATCTAATTTTTCTTATCTAAAATTCATTTTATTACAGAGATAATACTTAACTTCCTCTTGCCTTTGCAAATCTACTTTTGTTCAACATTTCCTTGTATATATCTATTTTTTTAATTATTATTATTTTTTTTTTATTATTATTATTTTTATATATATCTCTTCTTCTGAAACTTTCATTTTAACATTACAGCGGCAAGAGCTGGCTCATGTTTTTTACTCATGATGCATGCTTGCATGGCTCTGTTCACTCTTCCACCAATCTTCTATTGTTTTCCGACCCCGTTATGTTATACAATTTCTTGTTCCTATTATTATTTATGCCTATCCCTCCCAATGTGTTTATTCTATGCTTTAAAAATCTGGGTCCTCTTACCCATTAAATCTGTCTAGGTTTGTCACAATTGCTGTCAGTCCTGAGCAATAATACTATATACTTATAATTATACTTATAATAATTTATTTTCTTTTTTATTATTATTATTATTATTATTATTGTATTTATTAATTGTGTTCACTTACACACAACATGCTTAAGCATGTACTTTTATGATAATGTAATAATACTGTAACAGGGGCTTATAAAATAAATATATTATAACTAAAAAACATTAATTGTTTTCTTATTTATATTCTTATTTTTAGACAAGAAGTGTAAATAAATGCATATTTTCTGGCTTTCAGCTGTTACACTATTTGGAAATTCTTACAATCTTAATTATTTAACCCGCAGGCCACATTTCCATTCTTTTCTATCCTTATATATTTTAATTTATAATATTATTATTATTATTATTATTATTATTATTATTATTATTATTATTATTATTATTATTTTTTTATTATTATTATTATTTATGCCTATCCTCCCAATGTGTTTATTCTATGCTTTAAAAATCTGGGTCCTCTTACCCATTAAATCTGTCTAGGTTTGTCACAATTGCTGTCAGTCCTGAGCAATAATACTATATACTTATAATTATACTTATAATAATTTATTTTCTTTTATTATTATTATTATTGTATTTATTAATTGTGTTCACTTACACACAACATGCTTAAGCATGTACTTTTATGATAATGTAATAATACTGTAACAGGGGCTTATAAAATAAATATATTATAACTAAAAACATTAATTGTTTTCTTATTTATATTCTTATTTTTAGACAAGAAGTGTAAATAAATGCATATTTTCTGGCTTTCAGCTGTTACACTATTTGGAAATTCTTACAATCTTAATTATTTAACCCATGAGCCACATTTCCATTCTTTTCTATCCTTATATATTTTAATTTATAATATTATTATTATTGTATTTATTAATTGTGTTCACTTACACACAACATGCTTAAGCATGTACTTTTATGATAATGTAATAATACTGTAACAGGGGCTTATAAAATAAATATATTATAACTAAAAACATTAATTGTTTTCTTATTTATATTCTTATTTTTAGACAAGAAGTGTAAATAAATGCATATTTTCTGGCTTTCAGCTGTTACACTATTTGGAAATTCTTACAATCTTAATTATTTAACCCATGAGCCACATTTCCATTCTTTTCTATCCTTATATATTTTAATTTATAATATTATTATTATTATTTATGCCTATCCTCCCAATGTGTTTATTCTATGCTTTAAAAATCTGGGTCCTCTTACCCATTAAATCTGTCTAGGTTTGTCACAATTGCTGTCAGTCCTGAGCAATAATACTATATACTTATAATTATACTTATAATAATTTATTTTCTTTTATTATTATTATTATTATTATTTTTTTTTATTATTATTATTATTATTATTATTATTTTTTTATTATTATTATTATTTTTTTATTATTATTATTATTTTTTTTTATTATTATTATTTTATATATATCTCTTCTTCTGAAACTTTCATTTTAACATTACAGCGGCAAGAGCTGGCTCATGTTTTTACTCATGATGCATGCTTGCATGGCTCTGTTCACTCTTCCACCAATCTTCTATTGTTTTCCGACCCGTTATGTTATACAATTTCTTCTTCCTATTATTATTTATGCCTATCCCTCCCAATGTGTTTATTCTATGCTTTAAAAATCTGGGTCCTCTTACCCATTAAATCTGTCTAGGTTTGTCACAATTGCTGTCAGTCCTGAGCAATAATACTATATACTTATAATTATACTTATAATAATTTATTTTCTTTTTTATTATTATTATTATTATTATTATTGTATTTATTAATTGTGTTCACTTACACACAACATGCTTAAGCATGTACTTTTATGATAATGTAATAATACTGTAACAGGGGCTTATAAAATAAATATATTATAACTAAAAAACATTAATTGTTTTCTTATTTATATTCTTATTTTTAGACAAGAAGTGTAAATAAATGCATATTTTCTGGCTTTCAGCTGTTACACTATTTGGAAATTCTTACAATCTTAATTATTTAACCCGCAGGCCACATTTCCATTCTTTTTCTATCCTTATATATTTTAATTTATAATATTATTATTATTATTATTATTATTATTATTATTATTATTATTATTATTATTATTATTATTTGATTTATTGTCTTTAAAATGTGTTTTTATGCCTCTAATTTCTGACTCTAAATGTATGTTCATAACTGATATGCAATATATCCCAATTTATATCTAACGTGCATATATTCCCAGATCAAACAGATTTATATTTAATTGACATATCACAATCTTACATGCATATACACATATAAATGTATATTTATAAATTATGTGTGTATGTATATACTTACCGAATTCACTCACTACACTATACAAATTTTAATTAACCCAGAACCATTTACTCATATCTTTTAGTTCAAAAATCTATCTTCACTCCTGCTCCTCACACAATGACATACAACAATAAACTTCAATAAAATAACATCCTATTGGGGCGCCCTCCGTCTCCACCATGCAGACCTATTTTGCTAATCACAACAGCGGTATCTAGAGACAAAAATCACTTCATCATCTTCTACATTTCATCATTTAATTCATCATATTATTAAACAAATCAGGTACAATATTATGTGCAATATTACCAGCAATTTACGTGCAATACTACCTCAAAACATGACTTAAAAAGCGTACTTTTGTTTTTCCTATTTGTATTATTACATTGTACTGTATATATACTGGTATTGTAGTATATGTATATTGTTTTAGATATTTGCATTTTATTTTTATTTCTTTGTTATTATTATTATTATTATTATTATTATTATTATTATTATTTTTATTTCTGTTTTTATTTTTTGTATATTCTTCTTTTTTTATATATATTTGCATCTATTTTTATTTCTTTGTCTTGCTGCTGTAACATAGAAATTTCCCCACTGTGGGACAAATAAAGGTTTATCTTATCTCTCTTATCTTATTTCATCATCATCTCTATCTGGATCCTTACACTTGCGAGGTCGGACCTATTTAGGAGTGCAGTAGTTGCACCCAATCATGCTCCTTGCACACCTGATCAGCATTCAACACAATCACCTGATCACAATCACCTGATCAGCATTCAACACAATCATTCCCCAGCACCTGATCGAGAAGCTGAGCCTACTGGGCCTGAACACCTCTCTCTGCAACTGGATCCTGGACTTCCTGACCGAGAGACCTCAGTCAGTCCGGATCGGGAACAGCATCTCCAGCACCACCACACTGAGCACTGGGGCCCCTCAGGGCTGTGTGCTCAGTCCACTGCTGTTCACTCTGCTGACTCACGACTGTGCTCCAATGCACAGCTCGAATCATATCATCAAGTTTGCTGATGACACGACCGTGGTGGGTCTAATCAGCAAGAACGACGAGTCAGCATACAGAGAGGAGGTGCAACGGCTAACAGCCTGGTGTAGAGCCAACAACCTGTCTCTGAACGTGGACAAAACCAAAGAGATGGTTGTTGACTTCAGAAGAGCACAGAGTGACCATTCTCCACTGATCATCGATGGATCTTCAGTGGAGATCGTCAAGAGCACCAAATTCCTTGGTGTTCATCTGGCGGATAACCTCACCTGGTCACTTAACACCAGCTCCATCACCAAGAAAGCCCAGCAGCGTCTCTACTTCCTGAGAAGGCTGAGGAAAGCCCATCTCCTCCCCCATCCTGACCATGTTCTATAGAGGGACCATCGAGAGCATCGTGAGCAGCTGCATCACTGCCTGGTTTGGGAATTGCACCGTCTCGGATCGCAAGACCCTACAGAGGATAGTGAGGACAGCTGAGAAGATCATCGGAGTCTCTCTCCCCTCTATCATGGACATTTACACCACACACTGCATCCGCAAAGCAAACAGCATTGTGGACGACCACACACACCCATCACACACATACTTCACCCTCCTACCATCAGGAAAACGGTTCCGAAGCATTCGGGCGGCCACAACAAGACTGTGTAACAGTTTTTCCATAAGCCGTCAGGCTCCTGAACAAACATCTGGACTGAACTCTCTCTCACACACACACACACACACACTTACACACAACTGAGTGACTGATCTGCACAACCGGACTCAACACACATACACTTCACACACCCAGGTCTCAGCACCATTCACACCTCTCATTATAGCATAATGTTTACATGCCGTTTGTTGCTGATCTCCGGGACTTGCTCTATTTGCACATTATTCTGTGAATCCATTGGTCACTGTTCACTTTATCTTGATTGCTGCTACCATATTTTTTTACACTATTATAGGATTGCAAAATTCTGTTTATATTTGTTTACATTTCTGCTACTGTGCACCTTATCCTGTCACGACAAGTTTTACTGGCGGAGCTACTGCTGCTTTTATTTTTATATTTTGTGTATTTTGTATTGTTCTGCACTGTCTTGTGTTGTCTTTTGCACTGTCTTGTGTTGTCTTTTGCACTGTTTGCACCAGTTGCACACATGCACTTTATGTGGTGAGGATCTTAGTTCCTGGCCCTTTGTTCTTCTGTACTGTGACTGTTGTTTTTATGTTGTTTTATGTAGCACCTGGGTTCAGGAGAAACGTTGTCTCATTTCACTGTATACTGCATCAGCTATATATGGTTGAAATGACAATAAAAGCTTCTTGACTTGACTTGACTTGACACCTAAATAACAGTCACCCCGAGAATTCCTTTCACACTCCCATACACACGTGCACCCTTCCCACACCGGGATTTGAACCCAGATCACCCGATTAAACCAACAGGTAACATACGCAATTAGACCACATGGGACAAAAGAAATAAACTCCCAAGCCGGGGCTTGAACCCGGATCACCAAGGTAGTAATCTTGAGAATCATACGCAGTTAGACCATATGGGAAGTTCTTTTGTTTTACCAACAGAATGGTACACAGATTTGCTTTCTCTCATTCATCGACAAGCCACTATTTTAGAGTTCTTTTAATTCGAGGCCAGTTGCCTCCACACCTCCCCGGGGCCAGTCCTTTCCCACAGACCACAGACAAACTAAAAATAGAGACTTCGAATAAACAGGTGTCTGCTTACCTTTTTATTATTATGCCGCGGCGTCTGCAGTCTGTAGGTGGACGGTCCCAGTTCAGGTTTCGGTGGGTTGACCCACCGAACTCCTGGCTGACTCGCCAAAATATGTCATAACCCAGACCCTATGTCCGAGCTGACATTACAATTAAGTGGCTCAATACTCAAATTAGTTTTAGCTATTCACTAATCGATTGCCAATAAGTTTCAAAACTTCAAATAATACATAAACAAACCAAATGAAGACATCTTCCAGTCAGAAATGAGAAGGAGCAAATCAGCTTTATTGCGGTCAATTCAGGCCAGTCTAATGGAGCTCTTGGGAGAGAACCATCCTGACAGCAATGGCACCCGTCAGCTTTCACATGCGAGTGCGAATTTGATATAAACAATCCTTACTCTTTATATCTCACACCTAGTAAAATTTACATATTTTGTCTAATATCTCCTCCTTCACAATTTACGTACACCAATCATTTTACGGGGCTTTGCATATCCCACCTTTCGCTTACGTGTTTTCTGGTAAGTCTCTACCTATTCTTAGTAAAATTCCACCCATTTCCAGGCGGCCTCGTTCACCTCCATACGATTCTAATTTACATGTACAACAAACATCTCTTGATAGTGACCCTGTCTTAAAAAAAATCCCCTAATCATGCACTTTTGCACAGAATGCAACAACAGATCATTCACCGCAATATTCACACCTTTTCTTAAAATCTCGTCTGGGTTTTTCCTATGTCTGCAAATCATCCTTTGTTTTGTTTTGTGTAGACTTGGTATAAAAACGTGTTTTTTACTAGTTTTACAAACCAGGGTTTTAGTTTTAACACACCAGCACTTTTCTCCCAATGCTTTTCCTATTTCTCATAGCACTCTTCTTTTACTTACTTTTTCTTACAATCTTCCTAAAATATATTTCTTATGCCATAATACTTCTTTATATAACATTTCCTGTCTTACTCTCATCCTGCATCTTAAGCTCATGCTCTCATAGAAACATCTTACTTCCTGTGTGTTTTGGACATTGTACCTCTTATACAAATTCTTGCAACTATTCCCCTACGTTCTTCATTATCTGAGGATGTGTTGCGCCTATTAACCTATTACTCTCCTCATTTTTATATTTTTATATATTTTTATATTTTTATAAGTTTCTACTTGTGTTTTGAATATATGTGCATATGCTGAAGCTGACCTAAGTTAAATTACAGGGGTGAACTTTATGCACCCTATTATGCAAGATAAGAAAAGATGTCATGCGGTCTTTCTGTTTTCTCCGCATAGCCAAGGTGTTTAACCACATAGGCAGCTCCATAGATGACTTCTGACTGAATTTTGCACAGTGCATGATGCACCTGCACTCACCAACCCAATTAAACCTGACTTTTCTACTATTATTGCTGTTATTATTATTTTATATTATATATTATTATATTTATATTTATTATCATTATATTATAAACCAAACTAGCTAAATTTCTCAACAAAGGTCGTGTAGTTTACTGTCCAGTAAGAGGGTGCAAAAGTGTTTTTCACATCATGTCCTCTTTTACTTCTCATATGTCTAGGAAGCACAGGAACTGTTCAGTTAACAGCATTACTGATTCACATTGGCCTTCTGCATCAGAGATACTGTCAGTTACATCAGAGCAATGTCCTGCTGACCTGGATTCAAATACAGGTGAGTCTGAAGTAAGTGAAATGGGCTCATTTCAAAATTTTGATGATCTCTATTTAGGAAATGTGAGCCTATATTATATGAAATTGCAAGGACAGTTTCTTCTTCCAGCTTCTACAATACAAAATACTGTAGATGAGGTGCAAAATCGGAGCAAAGCTGTGTAACCACTGCAATTGCTGAGATTCTCAAAGATATTTCATCTTTGGTGCAACAGTCAGTGGTGGAGACACTGAACTCACTTGGAGTATCTTCACCTGAAGATTTTGGATATGTTCAGGAAGCAGATCTCTTCAGGCACGAAAACTTGTGTCTGCCTGAAACCAGATCAGTAAGTACATTTCATTTTTTGATAAAATATAAAAATATAGAAGTTTTCTTAAATTGGTTTCATAAGTGATGATTTTTACCTTTGTCCTCTTAGAAGGACAACCTTGCTAAGATAGCTTGCTAAGTTCTAGAGACAGCTGCAGTGGCACACGGTCTTCTTCATGCTCATCATCACCATCCCCAACATTTGGCAAGGCTTCCACGGTTGCTTCTGACTGGGCTGACAATTTTAAAATACCATGGGAGAAGTTGCCAGAAGCATTGATGCAATGTTTAAAAAGGCAGAATAGACCAACCCCAAGATTGCGACGAGATATGGTGAAAATTGTCGTGTCCGAAATGATGAAGAAATGCGAGTCTCCAAGTAAGCAAAACTCTACAGCCATTGCCAAAAAGATGGTGGGCCAAATACCCTGCATCCTTGCAGGATGTTATTGATGGTGTTATAGTTGGATATCACTCACTACTTAAGCAGATCCAGAATCGTGTAGAAAATGTGAAAAGGACCAATGTTCCAAAAATCCTGAAAACGCAGCAGAACAGAAGACTCTGACACAGAGGAGATTCCTGCTGAAAGAAAGGCAGCGGTTCAAGACACTTATGGCTGTGTAAATTGGAATGTAAAATTTATGCCATTGAATGAGACCAAAGAAAGCCAGCTGGCAAAACAAGAAATGATGAAGATGAAGTCTAAAGCAACAAATTTTCATTTGGAAGAAGTTAGCAACCTCCTGAAAGCAATATACTACACACAACACAAAGACATAAACAATGGAGCAAGCATACACCAGCTTTGTGAGAACTGGCCATTTCTATTTCAAGAGGTTGGTATGTGTACACACTTCAAGCAGCTAACTGGAATTAATCTGAAGGAGATGTTTCTTAAAAGCTTGGATAAAAAAGGACAGTGGCTCCTGAACTTTTTTAAAACTGCTGCAAACTGCTGCAAAACTAGATGTTTTGAGGTGTCAACCTGAAGGATGCAGTGAGGATTTAAAAGATGTGCTTCTTCTGCTTGCCTACTCTGACAAAAAGAAAGAAGTTATGTTTTATTATGTGGAAGAGTCTTGCCTTGTGGAAGATGTGGATGTAGACAACTTACCAGCAACATCCTGCATCATTGTCTGTGGTGAGTTTGAATTAATAAAATTGTTTTTTACAATTTAAAGGATAGTTCAATATTATAATTATGTAATTTACTCAAATTAAATTTGTTCAAAAGAGTTCTTTGTTCTGCTATTATTTTGAAGAAGGCTTCTAACCGAACAGTTGTGGGCGGATATTGACTTTATTAAGCAAAATACTGGGGGAAAAAAATTATATAGGTTTTGTTTTACTTGGTGGTGAGTAAAAGATGACATTTTTTACTCACTATCATGTCATTCCAAGGCAAGACCAAAGGCATTTAATTGTTTGTTTTTGTCTGTAGGCATCTCATGCTACACATCAAAGCTTTTCATGTTGAGCATCGACCAAAAGATTTCAACTCCGCACATTTCTACATTCGTCGCAGCAATTTGCATGATGTTTAGCAGTTACTACTGTTTAAACATTCATTACCCTTTGGAACTTGGTTCTTCTCTGGAATTCATACAAAGGTAGGCATTAAACAATTCTTAACACGTAATTGCACTTTACAGTAATTTTTCATTTGTTAATGTAAGGTAATGTATTCACTAAAAATAACTGACAATGGGAAACATTTGTAACAGTTCTTTGTACATTGTTTCAGTTAGAAAAATAAAGTAATTCATTGTTTACTTATAATAGATATTTTCATAATTAGTGAACTAAGATTTGTACTGTTAACTTAATATGTACTTGTACTATATTAATTCATCTAAAAAATGTTTTGTGAAGTAATTTGGTGAACTTTATTCTATCTGTATTTGTGATCAACAAAATGAGTGATTTACATTCTCTTTGGTAGGTGCTTCTTCAGCATAAATCCAGAGAAGGGAACCAAAGTTGAGTCAAGGAAAAAACAAAAAACAGCTTCCAGTGAATCCCAGAGTCCTTACACTGATAGCAAACCTTGCTGAACACGAATGGAGAACAGACTAAGGTTGGACAAAACTTAATTGACATATGTCTGAGAATAAAGTTGGCAGTGACAATGTTTTTCAAATTTATACTGGAAGATGCTTTGAATGTTGAAAATGACTTAAGAATGTTGAAAATGTGTGAGCTGTCCACTTAGAAATGTATATTTTACCAATATACTGCCTTGTTCTTATGGTATGTTTGTACTTATGGTATGTTTGTTACTATACTAGTAATTATTTAAGCAGTGAGTACTTTTCACTTGTCATTTTTGCATTAATCGTGACAAAAAAAACGTTCTCTTTGTATTTCCTTGATTAACCTTTTGTTTGTATACTGCATTCTAACTATGGTATGTTTGTTACTATACCAGTAATTATTTGAGCAATGATACTAAAATGTCACTTTTGCATTAATAATTGAATGTTGCTATAATCGCTAAAATAGCTTTTTTCTCCTTGTATTTTCTTGATTAACCACATGCCATTAAGAGCATAGAATACTGTTCAGATTAATGAATGTTGCCTTCTGGTAAAGACTGTAATAATTTAAAATTTTTGTTCTGGAATACCTTTTCCTGCTGTTTTAAAGAAAAGAATATACCGTAATTTCCGGAATTTTACAAATATTGTTATTTTTAACATAAATAAGCCGCACTTGTCTATAAGCTGCAGGTGTCTACACTAATGTACTTCACACAGGCTTTAACGAAAGACATGTTACACACGGTGTAACGGGTGAAATATGTTGCGCTTCCTTTAGGAGCATAGCGGTATTTTGGGAATAGCCTGGCACTGCATTTTTCCAGTATTACTGCATGTGTTCAAGAAGAGGAATATGTCCTTATTATTTTCTGATGCTCAGTTCTAAGTTTCTTTGACTAACCCTTAACGCTGTTGCCAAGAAAAATAAAAAAGCATGAGTTTTGGAAACTTGTCTGTGCTTATATAATTTCTGTTGCAACTTCAGTTAGCGAGCTATCCCATGACCCTGACTCAACGCGCTACAACAGCTTGTATCTAAACAGTAGCCTACCAATAAAGTCATTGTTCACTGTCTTCCTCCTTCCTTGCACAACTATTTCTCTCGGAAAGTTTATCTTTTGGCATCGTCGTGCATTTAAAAATCACCCAATGGAAGTTTTTTCTCCCGAAGCCGTGCAACTCAGAACACAGGTGGGGTGCGTGTTTTCATTTCCGTTCGGAAATTTCATTGGTCTAATGTTATGGGGTTCAGTTTTTTGGCTTGAAGTTTGTGAAACCGGGAAATACCCAGGAAAAATTGATAAATTAGCCGCTTCATTGTTTAAGCCACGGGGTTCAAAATGTGGGAAAAAAGTAGCGGCTTATAGTCCGAAAAATACGGTAGTTGTCATTGTTAATGTTTGTGGTATTAAAATAAAAGGTATATTTGCTTTCCTTACCAGTTCTGGGTGTTATTGAATAATTTATCGACTTTCATTTTTCTGATGCTGACAGTTTTTATTGTAAATATTACAGTTCACTTAAGTATAATGTAAATACTTGCAAGTGAACTGTAAAATTTACAGTAAAAAACTGGCAGCTGTGGTTGCCAGATATCTACCATAAAAAATACAGTCAAAATTTTCTTTGTACCGTTGTCAGGAATCCACCTGCCACGCCTCCTTCAGAGGCTGCCTTTGCCTCTGCGCACTCCCAAGCGTGCAGCGCAAATCACTCATTCCCTGCCTCCATATAAACCGCGCACTCACCTACACTCCCTGTCCGTTATTGTACGTTCATGCGTGGTCGTGCAGGTTCATGCTGGTGTGTGTTCGCGTTTGTGCTTCCCCGCTGCATGCCTTCTTCGCCCGGACTCCTCGCTCACTCCACGGCCGCGTTTGGCTTCCCCAGCGCACCTCGGACTACCGACGCTTCCCCGTCGCTTCCCCCGGTGCCGCGCTTCCTCCTTGACGCACCGTGGATGTTATCTATGAACTGCCGTTTGCCGGATTATCCCGATCTGCACGTGTATTTTGTGTTGGCTCTGCCTTTTGCTGAATAAAGTTTATGTTTGCCGTTACTCCTGCTTCCGCCTCCGTGCCTCGCCTAACAACCGTAAACGAATAAACATTTCAACTGTAATTTTTACGGTAGATTTCTGGCAACCACAACTGCCAGTTTTTTACCGTAAATTTTAAGGGATTTTTTTTACAGTGTAGTACAGTATGTAATAAATAAATTTTCCCTAATGTATGCAGCAGCTGTTTCTCTTATAATAGTCCCTTCGAAGAAAGACCTGTCTATTGTCCCTTCAAAGATGATGATAGGTCCTGGTCCAAGTCTGGAAATGGCTCCCCAAACAGCCGTTAAAAATCTCCTTTTCGCTGATCCATGTTTGAGCTTGTTAGAGATGTATCTCTTTATGTTTGTCTCGGATCATGGGACTATGTAGAGTTTTCCTATATCTTCAGCCGAGTTTTTGCCTGATCTTCTGAATTAATCGCTCACTGATTTCCACTTCTTTGTTATGCTTAGTTGTTTTTTCAGAGAGCCTGAAGCCATTTCATTATTTTGGCTAATGATGTTTTCTATGGCCATTAAAACATCCCTATAAAAACAAGTGCAAAACAGAAATGAAATATTTGACATTTAAAGCACAACAAACATATGACCTTGTATAATTTGTGATAGCATCAGGATGAGCAACCTGCTGATTAATTTTGCGAGGAATACGTTTGAGAGAAGTCCGTTCTTTTTAATGTCATCTGATGGTGTTCAATGTTGCATTTACATCAACCGCTTTCAGATGGCTGTGTATTTCTTACAGCATGCCTGAAGCTTACTGATCTTGGTCATTTTGACAAGCCTTTACACCACCTGTGGATGGACTGTATTTATCTATACAGATGTCATGGTGTCAATGGGGGCATGGAAAATAAGTGAGAATGGGTTGTGGATAATCTAGATCTACACTATGGCCTATTAACAAGTTGTCAATCTAAAAAATAAATAATAATAATAATCTGTGGAAAAATAAAAATTTTACTCGAAAAACAGTGCTTTCTCTTACAATAATTACTTTCAGAGATTTGTTTAGATAAACAGTTTAATGTTTAGGTTAAAATATACAAATTATCGAGAATTTTAATATTTTTTTAGAAGCTTTCATGTAAATGTTTATAATTGCTCATTTGAAATGTTGAAATGTTGTTGCAGAGGGCGGTTGTTCAGTGCAGCCTGTAGAAGACAACATAAAAACTATTTTATAACCTTTTATTACACCACTAATCTGTACTTGATTCCCTACTGATATTACAATAAAAATAAAATGCATACTGATTTTATTTTTCACGAGCTAATGTTCCTGACATTTTAGTGTTTGGTCATGGCTTGCTCTCTTTTCCAGAATGCTGTAAAGACAGTATAATACACAAGTACTCATTGTAAAATGAGGTCAATGTAAAACAATAGGGTAACTTTGGTTTGATATATTCTATATCTTAGGACCCTTTATCCAAAAAATAGTGTGACTGTTTTTGTATTGACTGCATGTAGACAGAAAATGCCCAAAATTACCAGCTGAATAGACTGTAAAATGTTAAAGAACAACCACTTGATAACTACCACTCTAAAGGTCTTCAAAAAATAATTGGTAATGGTTAAGACAAAAGGTCGCTGGATTTGTTTTTTACATTTTACCACCTATTGATTACTACCATGGCTAATTTTCAGGGTGTTTAATTAAATAAAATAGTAATTTTAAGAGATTATTTCTTAAATTGTATAATTGGTCTCCATAAATACCAAACAATTCTGCTTTCTGTATCTGAAACAAACTAGTGCAAAGAATTTCATGAAGCCAGAATCGCTGACACTTGGATTCAGTAAAACAGCATGTATGTGAATATTCTGATAAGAGACCAGCAAAGGTACTTGCAATATTTTTTTGGCTTCACCCATTGTTTGAAGGATTCAGACACCCTGGCTCTGCTGTGTGTTCTCTGTCTGTGCTGCATGCTCCATTAGAGTGTTTCTCCTGCTAAAAAAAAAACAGAGCAATCCTTTGAAGTATTGATTTGAACATACACCTAATGTCATTATCCTTAGTAGCAATATAAGTAGCAATATAAACAGTTGTAACTGGCAAAATGTACAGTCTGCATGTGAATGTGAAATAATGTGGTAACCACTTTGATTCTGTGCTTATGTTACTGTTTGAGTGGAGTTTCCCCATGTTTGTCCTGTGAGCTTGTGGGTTTCAGTTGGTTTTTCTGAGGTTTTTTTTCATAAAACCGGAGCAATGTATTCTGCCGGCAAAACTAGGAACTACTATGCAACCCTTGCAATGAAGGTGCCGGTTCGCCCCACAGTCTCCCTGAAGGCGATACCACCTCTCGGAGCTCTGCTTCACCGAGGGTTTCCCAGAGCTCTCCACTCAGCTCCGAGACTGCGAGAGGGACGTCGAACCGCTGGTGAGGTCCCGTTCCTGACCTTCCTGGGTGACGTCGATCCGTTCCAGGTTGCCGCCAGGGACGTCATGCCTTCTCAGGTCTCCAGGGTTACCGCCTCTCAGCTCCAGACCACCGCAGGGGAAGTCGCTCAGCTGCCGGTTTTCGCTGAGGACGTGGCTCCGTTCCCGGTCTCCGCTGAGAGCAGCACTCCACCTCTGGTCTCCGCTGTGGGTATCTCTCCGCCTCCAGTCTCCACCAAGGGTGTCAGCCTGCTCCAGAGCTCCGTGGATGGCGTCTCTCCGCCTTCAGTCTCCGCAGAGGGCGTCGCTCCCCTCTAGGGCTCCAGGGGGGTTGTCTCTCCGCCTCCTGTCTCCGCCGAGGGCGTCGCTCCGCTCTGGGTCTCCATGCGGGTCGTCTCTCCGCCTCCTGTCTCCGCCGGGGGCGTAGCTCCACTCCGGGTCTCCAAGGGGGTCGTCGCTCCGCCTGCCGCCTTCGCTGAGGGCGTCGCTCTGCTCCAGGTCTCCGTGGTGGACGTCTCTCCGCCTCTGGTTTGCGCCGGGGACTTCACCCCGTTCCTGGCCTACGCGTGGGGCTGTGTTCCGTTCCGGGGCCCCGCTGGGGTCGTTGTCCCGTTTCGGCTCTCCGCAGGTGTGGTTGCTTCGCCTCGGGCCCTTCCCGCTGTTCCTGGCTCCGTGGCGGTTCCGGCCAGGTCCCCTTCGACCCTGGAGGACTGGAGGGGCCCTCCTCCGAGTGCCCGGGCCCACCGGGCGGTTGGTGGTTTGGGGGCGTCCGGTGCCGCCCCTTTGGGGGGGGTGGTGTCAGAAATCCACCTGCCACGCCTCCTTCAGAGGCTGCCTTTGCCTCTGCGCACTCCCAAGCGTGCAGCGCAAATCACGCACAGCTGAAGCGCATCATCCACTCATTCCCTGCCTCCATATAAACCGCGCACTCACCTACACTCCCTGTCCGTTATTGTACGTTCATGCGTGGTCGTGCAGGTTCATGCTGGTGTGTGTTCGCGTTTGTGCTTCTCCCGCTGCATGCCTTCTTCGCCCGGACTCCTCGCTCACTCCACGGCCGCGTTTGGCTTCCCCAGCGCACCTCGGACTACCGACGCTTCCCCGTCGCTTCCCCCCGTGCCGCGCTTCCTCCTTGACGCACCGTGGATGTTATCTATGAACTGCCGTTTGCCGGATTATCCCGATCTGCACGTGTATTTTGTGTTGGCTCTGCCTTTTGCTGAATAAAGTTTATGTTTGCCGTTACTCCGGCTTCCGCCTCAAGTGCAAAACAGAAATGAAATATTTGACATTTAAAGCACAACAAACATATGACCTTGTATAATTTGTGATAGCATCAGGATGAGCAACCTGCTGATTAATTTTGCGAGGAATACGTTTGAGAGAAGTCCGTTCTTTTTAATGTCATCTGATGGTGTTCAATGTTGCATTTACATCAACCGCTTTCAGATGGCTGTGTATTTCTTACAGCATGCCTGAAGCTTACTGATCTTGGTCATTTTGACAAGCCTTTACACCACCTGTGGATGGACTGTATTTATCTATACAGATGTCATGGTGTCAATGGGGGCATGGAAAATAAGTGAGAATGGGTTGTGGATAATCTAGATCTACACTATGGCCTATTAACAAGTTGTCAATCTAAAAATAAATAATAATAATAATCTGTGGAAAATACAAATTTTACTCGAAAAACAGTGCTTTCTCTTACAATAATTACTTTCAGAGATTTGTTTAGATAAACAGTTTAATGTTTAGGTTAAAATATACAAATTATCGAGAATTTTAATATTTTTTTAGAAGCTTTCATGTAAATGTTTATAATTGCTCATTTGAAATGTTGAAATGTTGTTGCAGAGGGCGGTTGTTCAGTGCAGCCTGTAGAAGACAACATAAAAACTATTTTATAACCTTTTATTACACCACTAATCTGTACTTGATTCCCTACTGATATTACAATAAAAATAAAATGCATACTGATTTTATTTTTCACGAGCCTAATGTTCCCTGACATTTTAGTGTTTGGTCATGGCTTGCTCTCTTTTCCAGAATGCTGTAAAGACAGTATAATACACAAGTACTCATTGTAAAATGAGGTCAATGTAAAACAATAGGGTAACTTTGGTTTGATATATTCTATATCTTAGGACCCTTTATCCAAAAAATAGTGTGACTGTTTTTGTATTGACTGCATGTAGACAGAAAATGCCCAAAATTACCAGCTGAATAGACTGTAAAATGTTAAAGAACAACCACTTGATAACTACCACTCTAAAGGTCTTCAAAAAATAATTGGTAATGGTTAAGACAAAAGGTCGCTGGATTTGTTTTTTACATTTTACCACCTATTGATTACTACCATGGCTAATTTTCAGGGTGTTTAATTAAATAAAATAGTAATTTTAACAGATTATTTCTTAAATTGTATAATTAGTCTCCATAAATAACAAACAATTCTGCTTTCTGTAACTGAAACAAACTAGTGCAAAGAATTTCATGAAGCCAGAATCGCTGACACTTGGATTCAGTAAAACAGCATGTATGTGAATATTCTG
Source organism: Silurus meridionalis (assembly GCF_014805685.1). NCBI lineage: Eukaryota > Metazoa > Chordata > Actinopteri > Siluriformes > Siluridae > Silurus > Silurus meridionalis. The sequence goes on along the minus strand of NC_060891.1, from coordinate 9,638,744 downwards.
ATAAGAGACCAGCAAAGCTACTTGCAATATTTTTTTGGCTTCACCCATTGTTTGAAGGATTCAGACACCCTGGCTCTGCTGTGTGTTCTCTGTCTGTGCTGAATGCTCCATCAGAGTGTTTCTCCTGCTAAAAAAAAAAACAGAGCAATCCTTTGAAGTATTGATTTGAACATAAACCTAATGTCATTATCCTTAGTAGCAATATAAGTAGCAATATAAACAGTTGTAACTGGCAAAATGTACAGTCTGCATGTGAATGTGAAATAATGTGGTAACCTCTTTGATTCTGTGCTTATGTTACTGTTTGAGTGGAGTTTCCCCATGTTTGTCCTGTGAGCTTGTGGGTTTCAGTTGGTTTTTCTGAGTTTTTTTTTTCATAAAACAGGAGCAATGTATTCTGCCGGCAAAACTAGGATCTACTATGCAACCCTTGCAATGAATTATTTAGGAGAACCAGATCCAAACAATAATCCAGACATGTACATCTTTCAATGCTTGGCTGGCCATGTGCATATTTACCATATATGCACATGCACATCGGTGTGTACAGTACTTCCTCTAACTCCTCCATCTTTTCCAAAGGACATGCACCACATTGTAGGGTACATTGCTGCGGACAGCACCAAAGGAAGGCACAGATGCAGACTCTGTGGGCAACATACCCCTATGCACTGCAAGACTGTGCTTTCAGCCAAAACGTGACTGCTTTGGTGCTTGGCACAATGAGCACTAACCTCTACATGTGTATATAGAATTTAGGGGGGTAGAGGCGATAAGCGGAGGAGGGGAAACTCGGTATTTGTCCAACTACAGACCGATATCAAATCTCCCCTTTATATCCAAAATTTTAGAAAAGGTTGTAGCACAGCAGTTATGCTCACACCTACTTATGAATAACATTTTTGAAATGTATCAGTCAGGATTTCGGCCTCATCATAGCACAGAGACGGCGCTAGTTAAGGTGGTAAATGACCTGTTATTGGCCTCTGATCAGGGTTTTGTCTCCTTACTTGTTTTGCTCGACCTTAGTGCAGCTTTTGACACCATTGATCACACTATACTGCTTGCTAGACTTGAGAACGTTGTAGGAATAAAGGGAACAGCTCTCTCTTGGCTCAGGTCTTATTTGACTGATCGCTATCAGTTTGTGGATGTAAATGGTGAGTTCTCCACACTCTATGAGGTAAAGTTTGGTGTTCCTCAAGGATCTGTCTTGGGCCCACTGCTTTTCTCTTTATATATGCTGCCTCTTGGTGAAATCATTCATAAACATGGGATTCGCTTCCATTGCTATGCTGATGACACACAGCTGTATATTTCAGCAAAGCCAGATGAGCTAGATCAGCTTAACAATGTTGAGAAGTGTGTAAAGGACATTAGACAGTGGATGCTTAATAACTTTCTTCTGCTCAACTCAAATAAGACGGAAGTACTTTTACTAGGACCACATGCAGCTAGAAATAAACTTTCCGATTATGTAGCATCTCTGGATGGTGTTTCTGTTTCAGCATGTACGGCTGTCAAAGACCTTGGTGTGATTATTGACCCGAGTCTTTCCTTTGAGTCTCACGTGGATATTATCACCAGGATCGCCTTCTTTCACCTTAGAAATTTTGCTAAAATTAGAAATATGATGTCGTTGCAGGATGCAGAAAAACTAGTTCATGCTTTTGTTACTTCTAGATTAGACTACTGTAACGCTTTACTGTCTGGGTGTGCGAGTAAGTGCATAAATAAGCTTCATTTAGTCCAGAATGCAGCAGCAAGGGTCCTCACTAGATCTAGGAAATACGACCACATCACCCCTGTTTTAATTAGTCTACACTGGCTCCCAATCAAATCTTGCATTAATCTCGTATAAAGCACTTAACGGTCTCGCACCGCAGTATCTGAGTGAACTTCTGTACCAGTATGATCCTCAACGCCTACTTAGATCAAAAGGTGCTGGCTTTCTTCCTTTTAGCACAGTGACATTAACTTTAATACACCAATAGTTACACTTAATAATCCATATCCTTCTCTTCCCGTCACCCTCTCTCTCTCCCTCTCTCGCTCTCTCTCTCGGTCGAGTTAAACATGCTCCTGAGGCTCCAGTGACCACTGTTCCTGCCCCTCTCGGGGAGTTTTTCCTTGCCACAGTTGCTCATCAGGGACAAACATACTTACAAAGAACATATTTACATTTAATCACCACATTATCTGTGTAAAGCTGCTTTGAGACAATGTTCATTGTTAAAAGTGCTACACAAATAAAAATAAAAATGCCACCTTAGGCGCCGCCCAAGTGGCAGCCTGTTGCAGCAGCTCCCGTAAAGTTTGTGCTTTTTTTATTTATTTTATAGTGTTCCGGCACTTTGTGTTTTTCTTTTAAGTGTATGCGTAAATTTGGAAACTGCACAATGGACATAAACAAAGCCACCGAGTTTGCTCTACTTTTCCTGCTTCTTTGGACTTTGTTCACAGTCGCGTCTGGAAACTCTGTTCACAGCCACGGTCCTATTGTTTACACCAGGGATCAGCTGTTAGCATTCCGCAACATGCCGATGCTACTAGGAGAAAAAACGGATATTCCCCGCGAGCTAAGAAGGAGAAGACGGGGGAACCGTGCTGGAGCTTTGTGTCGGAATAAAAGGAGACGTTACAGACCAACTCTCCCGTCCATCGTTATGGGAAATGTAAGATCTTTACCCAACAAGATGGACGAGCTAGCGGCTCTTACCCGGCATCAGAGGGAATTCCGGGAGTGTAGCATCATGCTGTTCACGGAGTCATGGCTAACCAAGCTAACACCGGACACGACCGTGGCTCTGGATGGATTTGATTTACTGCGCACGGACAGAACGATGGAGAGCGGTAAGAGAAAGGGAGGAGGACTGGCAGTGTTTGTGAATAATAGATGGTGTAAATCTGGACACATCACTATTAAAGAGCAGATCTGCTGTAAGGACATTGAGCTGTTAGCCGCTAGCATGAGGCCGTACTATCTGCCGAGGGAATTCTCGCATGTTATCGCGATAGCTGCGTATATTCCCCCCTCTGCTGACGGTGAATCGGCATGCGATGTCCTGCATTCTGTTGTTAACAGACTGTTAACACAGAGTCCAAATGCCCTTCTCATTATCTCTGGAGATTTTAATCATGCCCCTCCATCCTCCACTCTGCCCACATTCACCCAGTATGTTTCATGCCACACCAGAGACAATAAAACACTGGACTTATTTTATGCAAACTCAAAGGAGGCCTATGCTTCATCACCTCCCCCCCCCCCTTGGGAAGATCGGATCACAACCTGGTTCATCTCCTACCTGTGTACAACCCGCACAGTGACGACATGGTCTGATGAGACCGATGAGGCTCTGAAAGACTGTTTTGAAACAACTATGTGGGAGGAATTGTGCAGTCCACATGGGGAGGATATTGACAGTCTAACAGACTGTATTACGGACTACATTAACTTCTGTGTGGAGAATACTGTACCCACCAGGACTGTACGGTGTTTTCCCAACAACAAACCGTGGATTAACCCTGATATAAAGACTCTCCTTAAAGAAAAGAAGAGGGTGTTTAAATCAGGAAACAAGGAAGAGCTGAAAACTGTCCAGAGAGAACTGAGGAAGAAGATCAGGGAAGGAAAAGCATGCTACAGGAGGAAGATGGAGGATCAGCTGCAGCAGAACAATGTCAGCGGTGTATGGAAGGGGCTCAAAACCATACACTCCATCCAATACACACTGCCCCTTACAGAAGCCCAGGTGAGAATGGAGCTCAGGAAGATCAAAGCGAGGAAGGCTGCAAGCCCAGACGGCATCAGCTCCAGGATACTTAAGACCTGTGCTGACCAGCTGTGCGGCATATTGCTGTACATGTTTGACCTGAGCCTGAAGCTGGGAAAGGTGCCACAGATATGGAAAACATCCTGCGTGGTGCCTGTTCCAAAGACGCCGCACCCAAAAGACTTCGGAGACTATCGACCAGTAGCGCTGACCTCGCATCTGATGAAAACATTGGAGAGGCTAGTGCTCACTCATCTCCGACCTCTGGTGAGCCCATCAATGGATCCACTTCAGTTTGCCTACCATCCTGGCATTGGAGTGGAAGACGCAGTCATCTTCCTCCTAAATCGGGCTATTTCACACCTGGAAAAGGCTGGGAGCACTGTGAGAGTCATGTTTTTTTACTTTTTTAGTGCTTTCAACACCATCCAACCTGCGCTCCTGAGGGATAAGATGGTGTACCATCTTATGGTGGACCATCATCTGTCTGCCTGGACACTGGACTATCTCACAGACCGACCACAGTATGTGAGGACTCGTGACTGTGAGTCTGACATGATTGTCTGCAATACTGGAGCCCCGCAGGGAACGGTTCTTGCCCCGTTTCTCTTCACCATCTACACTGCAGACTTCATGTTTAGCTCAGCAACCTGTCACCTACAGAAGTTCTCTGATGACTCTGCCATCGTCGGTCTGATCACGAATGATGATGACAGAGAGTACAGAGGACTGATCCAAAACTTTGTGGACTGGTGCCAACGGAGCTGCCTCCAGATAAATGCGGGGAAAACGAAAGAACTGGTGGTGGATTTCTGTAGGCACAAACCAATTTTATCACCAGTGAACATTCAGGGTAGGGACATTGTAAGAGTGGACTCTTACAAATACCTGGGTGTTCACCTAAACAACAAACTGGACTGGACAGACAACACTGAGGCAATCTACAAGAAAGGGCAGAGCAGACTCTTTCTGCTGAGGAGACTAAGGTCTTTTGGAGTACAGGGAGAGCTACTGAAGACCTTTTTTGACTCTGTGGTGGCCTCAGCCATATTCTATGGAGTGGTCTGCTGGGGCAGCAGCATATCTACTGCAGACAGGAAGAGACTAGACAAGCTGATCAGGAAGGCCAGCTCAGTCCTGGGGATTCCCCTGGACACTGTACAGGAGGTGGGAGAAAGGAGGATGGTAGCAAAACTATCATCATTGCTGCAGAACGCCTCCCACCCCCTGTATGAAACCGTTACATCGCTGAGCAGCTCTTTTAGTGACAGACTGATACATCCTAAGTGTCTGAAGGAGCGATACAGAAGGTCTTTTCTCCCTGCTGCTATTAGACTATACAACCAAAGCTGTTCCCAGTAAAACCAGTCACCACCATACAACACTGCTATTACTTTTTAAGATGTGCAATAACTTTATCTGTGTGAAATATTATTAAACAAATCAGGTACAATATTATGTGCAATATTACCCGCAATTTACGTGCAATACTACCTTAAAACATGACTTAAAAAGCGTGCTTTAGTTTTTCCTATTTGTATTATTACATTGTACTGTATATATACTGGTATTGTAGTATATGTATATTATTTTTAGATATTTGCATTATTTTTATTTCTTTGTTGTTATTATTATTATTATTATTATTATTATTATTATTTATTTTTATTTCTGTTTTTATTTTTTTTGTATATTCTTCTTTTTTTATATATATTTGCATCTATTTTTATTTCTTTGTCTTGCTGCTGTAACATAGAAATTTCCCCACTGTGGGACGAATAAAGGTTTATCTTATCTTATCTTATCTTATGAATTGAATTGAATTGAACTATCACTACTGAACACTACGCATCCCTAAACTTCAAATTTTTTACTTTTTCTTCTTTGCTTATCTTAATTTTCGTTACAATCTTCGCTTTCTGGCTTCGCTTCGCCATATAGCAGCGGCGTCTCGAGCTCGTACCTCAATTTTTTGCTCGCGTAACAAAGCAAAAAATCGACCGAGTGACCGCTCATACCTCGGAAAACTCATACATGAATGCACTCGTAGGTCAAGGTACCACTATATTAGTTTTTTGGATTGCTCCAGAACTGACTTCATGGATTTGTTTGTGAAATAACAAAAGGTTTAGTGCGGTATAATATTTAATATTTACTTTAGTGTCTAGAGATTTTTATGTTTTCGAGGTTTTTGAGATATCTATATTGTTTATGTAACATAAAGTTGTCCGGATCTGTTAACATTTAAATTTAAGTAGGTCATTTTCAGCTGTGTAATGTATTGTCATTTTGACAATGTTTCTTTAAATGTCGCTCTGGCCTCCGTAATTAATGCTATGACTCCTCCTACTTTGTATATGCACTGCAGTACCTAATAAAGAACCCTGGTTTAAACCGGAACTATGGGTACTGTCTATTATCTTATTATATTGTCTATCTTTAGAGCTTCACTGTGACCGAGCTGCAGTTGGTTATAAAAAAAAACAGTTGAATTGTAACTGCAAGGTCACATCAGTCTCACACTGACCTCTAGTGGCACTATCAGGACATGCTTTTTGCTTAATCTGTTCTAAAATATTTTTGTTTTCGACCTATATTTAATGTGGAGATTTCTCTTACCCTCTCTCTAGTTGAGGTTGGGTCCTGCAGTATACGTAAAAGAAAAGCTTTGCAGCACAGCGTACTACAGAGGTCCATTTGATTATATTGAAGAAGGCGCATTGACCCAACAAAACCCTGCACTTGAACTTTCTTACGGGGTAGGATGGTGTGAGAGATGATAATTTGGAGAAATACTAGGTTGCGAGGTATGTACTCGGTTAGCTGTCACCCAGTTAGTACATATCTGTTTTGAGTTGGCAGTCAGTGTTTGTTTGTTTTCTACTTTTATAAGTGTTTTTTTTTTTTAATGTTTCCAGTTAAGTTACCGTTTTCATTACTTTCTTTAAATGTTCGGGGCATTCAAAACAAGGTCAAAAGAAAGGCTATGTTTTTATTTTGTAAAGGAACTGGTTTGCATTGTATTTTTTTTACAAGAGACACACTCTACTGTTGCTGATGCTGCTTTTTGGTTGAGTCAATGGGGAGATAAAGTGTTACTAAGCCACAGATCCTCCCACTCTGCAGGAACTGCGATCTTATTTAACAACTGTCCAGGGAAAGTTATCTCTGTCAAAACTGATTTAAATGGACATTGGGTTGCAATTGTGGTTGATATTGAATCCGTCTTTTTTATTTTGATTAATATTTATGGTTATAATAATGTAAAACAAAATCAGCAGCTTTTTGCTGATGTTTCTTGTTTAGTTTGTGATTTCAAGAAGTTATTCCCAACAGATAATATTGTTATAGGTGGAGACTTCAATGTTACACCAGATGAAACTCTTGACAGACATCCACCTAAAAGTAGTACCCCTCAACTTAACTCTATGATTACAAATTTTTGCAATAATCTTAAAGTATTGGATGTATGGAGACATCTTAACCCTAACACCAAACAGTTTTCTTGGTTTAGACCCAAAGCCTCTAGCAAATCGATGATCAACTATTGGTTAATTTCAGATAATTTGTTATATTTTGTTAAGCATTGCATTATTTCACCAGCACCTCTAACAGATCACTGTGCTATTTACATTTACATTTACATTTGTGGCATTTGGCAGACACCCTTATCCAGAGCGACTTACAACTGAGCAGGGAGGGTTTTTTTAGGGCTTTGCTCAAGGGCCCAGCAGTGGCAGCTTGGTGGTGGTGGGATTTGAACCTGTGATCTTCTGATCCAAAGCCCAATGCCTTAACCACTGAGCCACCACCTCCCCTGCTATTACCTTGGGTGTTACGCCAACACGTAAAGTTTTACATAGTAAGGGCTATTGGAAGTTTAATTCTGATTTGCTTGTAAATGAGGGATTTTGTGCTAAGCTAAAAGATTTAATTAGGGAAATTGAAAATATTAATGACTTCAGTTCTCATAAAGCCAGGTGGGAGTTCCTTAAATTTAAAATTTGTGAATTTTCTATAAACTATAGTAAAAATGCTTGCCAAAATAAGAAGACAAAATGAACACAAAATTATATCTGAAAAATAATAAGTACTGCAGTAAAATTTCTCTGAGTAGCTCAGAGAGAAGTAATTTTATTTATCTTCAAACACATAACTTGTACATTAAAAAAGCTAAAGGTGCATACATTCGCTCAAAAGCCAAGTGGATAGAAGAGGGAGAGAAGAGCACGTCCTATTTTTGTAGGTTAGAAAAAAGACGGCAATCCAAAAACAGTATTGTTTCCCTAATGGTAAATGATGTTGAAAATACTGATCCTAAAATAATTAGCAAAGAAATACATAATTTCTACAGTAACTTGTATTTATCTAATTATTCTCCGAAAGAGTGTGATCACTTTTTTGAAAAAAATTATAAATTTTATTCCTAAGATTGACAATAAATTAAGAGATCTTTGTGATGCACAATTATGTATGGAAGAACTCGATTCAGCTGTACAGAAACTCAAATCAGACAAATCGCCTGGTCCTGACGGCCTTACAGGAAATTTTTATAAATTTTTTTGGAATGATTTAAAAATGTTACTGTTTAATGCCCTTATTGAATCTATTGAAGATGGTTTATTGGGCCCCACAATGAGTCAAGGCTTGATTACATTAATCCCCAAACCAGATAAAGATCATAGATTTTTAGATAATCTCCGCCCAATCACTTTACTTAACAGTGACTATAAAATTTTCACACACGTCTTTGTCAATCGATTGAAAGAAGGACTTAATGGAGTAGTTAATGAGGTTCAATCGGGATTTCTTAAAGAAAGATCCATTCACAATAATGTAAGGCTAGTAATGGATATGGTAGAATACAATCACTTGATAGAGGATGATGGATATATTCTTTTCTTAGACTTTAAGAAAGCCTTTGACACGTTAGAACATAGGTTTTTATTTAAAGCTTTAGAAAGCTTTGGTTTTGGTGAGCACTTTGTCAATATTATAAAAATGATCTATAAAGGTATGAACAGTTCTATTTCTCTTCCCTATGGTACATCACAAAGATTTCCTGTTAGTCGTGGAATAAGGCAGGGATGCCCTCTGTCCCCTCTGTTATTCATCTTGGCTGCGGATATGTTGTCTACTTTAGTTATTCATGATCAAACGGTACAAAAGTTAAAAGTATTTGGTAAAAGTATAGCAATTAGTCAATTGGCCGACGATACTACACTGTTCTTAAAAAACAAAGACCAAATTCCTCTGGCTATTTCATTAGTTAATGTTTTTTCTAAGGCATCAGGACTCCAGTTGAATCTAAGCAAATGTGAACTTCTTGCCCTACATCAGAGTGATAGTGCTTGTTTGCATAATATTCCGGTAAAAGATAAAGTGAAATATCTAGGCATTATGGTTACCAAGACCAGAAAATAAGTACGAAAGAAAATTTTGATAATAACTTGCAAAAAGCAAACCGAATATTAAATTGCTGGTTACAAAGAGACATTTCCATTTTTGGCCGAATCTTGCTAACAAAGATTGAATATTTATCAAGACTTATTTATCCCGCTCTTTCTTTGGCTCCTCCCTCAAATTTCATTAAAATATGTTTCCAAAAAATTTATAATTTCATTTGGAAGCACAAAAAAAGCAGACACTACAAAATCCTATGAACAAGGTGGTTTGAATGTAATTGAATTTGAAAAACATGAATATTTTGTTAAAACTTAAATGGTTAAAAATGTTTCTATGTAAATAAGGTTTACAGTTCCATCAGCTTTGTTTCAAGAACTTGGTGGAATTAAATTTTTTCTCAAATGTGATTTTGATTTATCTAAACTCCCAGTGAAACTATCAACATTCCATCAACAAGTACTCTTATTTTGGAAATTGGCACATACACACAATTTTACACCTCATAATGCTTTAATTTGGAACAACAAATATATATTGCACAAGAACAGGTCTTTATGCTATAAGAATTGGTTAAACAGAAATATATGGTCAGTGAGAGATCTAATGGATGAACAGGGTAACATTTTAGACTATAATGCTTTTACTTTGAAACATGGCTTTGCCTGTCACCCGAAAGAGTTTTTCACTGTTGTTAATGCAATACCTTCTGGCATAGAAATGCTGATGAGATGCTCTCTTTCTTATACTGAAGTTAAACCAGTTCTTCCAGCCTTATATATTGGAGATATGCAATTTAAAAGTGATAGTTGTTCTAACAAATATATAAGACAGGTCATTTTAAAAACCTGTTATCCCTGTCAAATTAAAAGAAACAATTTAGATCATATGTTTGAGAAGAAAACTGTGATTTATCTTAGAACAGCTTATTTGAAATTTCCTGTTCCTCCTAAAGCTAAAGAAATACACTTCAAAATTTTAAATGAGATTTATCCTTCTTACAAATTCCTAAATCAGAAATTTAATATAGAAATTGTCCCCTGTTCCTTTTGTGAAAGCCATTCTGAAGACACAGATCATATCTTTCTCTTATGCAATTTCTCCAAACTCTTCTGGATATCAATTCAGGACTGGTTGATAGAAAAAGAGGTGGTTGTTGATAGTTTTGTTTTTTCTTTACATCATATTTTATTTGGAGTACCTAAAGACTGTTGTGCTAATTTCTTTCTCTAAATAACATTGTAATATTAGCAAAATATTTTATTCATAAATGTAGGTTCTTTAATTCCCCTCCACTACTTATTATATTCAAAAATGACTTTTTCAAAGCCCTCAATAAGATAAAAGGTCAGAGTGCTATGAAGCTGCTTTATTTATTGACATCATTTAATTTATTGTGATACTGCCCCTAATATTTATCTTTATTAAATTTTTTTTCCTTTTACTCACTATTTAAGTTCATGTAAATTATAATTTCAGATTTCTATATATTTATTTTCTTTATTTTTTCTAAACAATTTATTAGTTATACTGTGTTGAGCCTGTAATATTTATCTACTCTGTAAATGTATATTTGCCTTTGTTGTTTATATACTTTTGTATTCAATAAAAAAAATAATAATAAAATTATAAAAAATAAAAGCTACACGGTATGTTACCTCTTGTAGACCTTATATAACATATTGTAACATCTTTCTCTTTTTTTTTCCAATAATAAACACAAGCCTAAAAATTCAACAATTGCAAACTTCAAATTAAGTACACCGTATGCTCAAAATAGCATGTTCGTGTCTTAAGAACAATAAAACACATTTAAACAAAGTCTTTCAAGTGTGACGGTCTCATGACCATTCTGCCACTTCTAGTTGTCACAACTCTATTGCTAGCATCCTAAAAGTGTGTGTTTGTTGTGCTTGACTCTGGCACTGCTTTTGAATGTCCCTTATCCGTAAGAATCTTCCGATTGATCAAAGTTGACACTTGTGTTTGTTGAGACTGCTCTCTGCAGTCCTCCAGGCACAATCATGAGATGTTTCCGATTTCTCCGAACAACAGTTCCATTTTCCAGCTTCACCGTGTATGATCTGTTGTTGGCCATTCTTTCAACCTTTGCCGGCAACCAATGTGCTCTGTGTTTCGTGTCTAACTGAACTCTTACTTGTTCACCTTCATCCAGATGTCTAAGATCTTTCGCTCCTCTGTTGTAGTAGAAGGCCTGTTTGCATTGGTTGTCTTTTACAGCCTGTTCCATGTTTACAACATCTGGCTTCAGAAGACTGTTATGTGTTGGCAGTAATGTCTTGGTTCTCCTGCTCATGAGTCTTTGGGCGGGACTGGCATTGAATCCCTGAGATGGGGTGTTCCTGTGTTCTAGAATAGCCAGGTATGGGTCAGTCTTTGCTCTCTTTGCCTTTCCCATGAGTTGTTTGGCCATCTTTACTGCAGACTCGGCTTTACCATTGCTTTGTGGATATGCTGAAGATGACGTCACATGTCTAAATTCCCAAGCAGTGCTGAACTGTCTGAATTCCTGAGAGCTGTATTGTGGCCCGTTATCAGAGATTACTGTGTCTGGGATGCCGTGTCGTGCAAAATGGGCCTTTACCTTGTGTATCACTGCTCCTGAGCTGGTTTTAGCGAGACAATCAATTTCCCAGAAGTTGGAGAAATAGTCAACTGTGATGAGATATGCTCTGTTGTTGAATGAGAATAAATCTGTTCCCACTTTTGCCCAAGGCCTCATAGGAATGTCATGTGCGTACATAGTCTCTTTCTGCTGTCGTACATCCACAGTTCTGCAAACAGCACATTTCCCGATGTATGCTCTCACAGCAGTACTCAACCCCAGGCCAGAATACACAGTCTCTCGCTCTGCGCAAGCAGTTTTCAATCCCTAGGTGTGATGCATAAATTCTCTCCACAATCTCGGCCCTCAGCTTTGCTGGTATTAGAGCTCTCTCTCCTCTAAAAATCACTCCATCTTGCACACTGAGCTCTTCTCTTACAGAAAAGAATTGTCTTGCCTCTTCTTCCAGCTGAGTTTTCTCCTCTGGCCATCCCTGGCCATCACTTTCTGCAACAACTGAAATGTTTCACCCTTAGCAGTTTCTCTCTGTATCTTTTCTAGAATCCCTTCTGATATGGACAGGTAGTGCAACATGTTGATTGTCTCAATTTCTGTCTCTACTGATCCTTCTGCAGCACACTCTGGTAGTTCTCTTTCACCATCTCGTGTTCGAGATCCACCTATGGGAAGGACATCCGTACCTGACCTCTGCAGAAGCATACAATTGCACCAAGTCTGGCTTGACAGACAGGAGCGCGTGCCCAATGGCAGGTAAGGCAACGCATAAGGCACCTGTACACGCTCCCTTTCCTCAGTGAGCATATTTGCTTCTCATGCAGCAAGCGGGGCAAACTTAGTGGATCTCTCCACTCGATGTTTCAGAGAACCGGGGTTACAAAAGTAACCTATTGTTATTTTTCACCATCTCGTGTTCGAGATCCACCTATGGGAGATATAGACAACTCCCCAGTCCTTCCCATTGTCCTTCCCATCTCTCCACTCGATGTTTCAGAGAACCGGGGTTACAAAAGTAACCTATTGTTCTCTTTCACCATCTCGTGTTCGAGATCCACCTATGGGAGATATAGACAACTCCCCGGTTGCCCAATACACTCACAGCGAGGCCCTGTAAGCCAGAGGACGGCCAAACAGGTGATGCACGGCATGTCACAAAGCAGCAGACTCAATATACAGCTCGGGATAAAAACCCAGCCATGGAAAAAACACGACATGTGGTAACACGCATGTTAGAACCCCGATGATGACCAACAATATGTGAATGGACCAACCTGGGTCTCAAGAAAAAGGGGAACTATACGCTTGAAATATACAGAACTAGGGCAGACGGAGTTGAAAGTAGTGCAGGCTTAGTAGCACGTGGCTACGAAGAGCCCACACCAAGACCGCCAGAAAGCTGCACGCCTCTCGATTCATACGCTAAGGAGAAGGCCACTACCAGCCAACGAGAGAGGCATTGCTTAGAGATGGGGTTCCCTGTGTTTTCGGCGGGGCCCAAGAGATGAAGAGCTGGTTGCTCCTTAGAAAAGAGTTTGTCCTGTCCAAGTAACCTGTAGGGCATGCACAGGGCACAAAGCATTTAACCCCTGGTCCTCCGCAGAGGAAAAAGGAGAAGGAAGAAAGGCAGGGAGCACAATCACCTCACCAGTGAAGGCTGGAAAGCATTTAGGCACGAAGGCCGGGTTAGGCCTAAGCAAAACACTATATCCTTTGAACGAGAATTTGGAGCACGAGGAATGAACCGAGAGTGCATGCAAATGACTGGCACGTTGGGCGGAAGCCAAAAACCAGAAGCAGAGCCGTCCTGAAGGACGGAAGCCTAAGGGAGATGTCGGAACTCAGAGCCCGTCTCTGAGGCGACACATCGAGGGTGGATTTCTTTGCTCAGAGGATTCCCAATAATGCCCAGCCAATTCTAGAAAAAACACAAATATAATAGACACAAACCGCCAATGAAGGATCCTCAGTCCTGGATGAGTAAAAGCAAAACTTCTTTATTTCCATGCACGTTCCAAAGAGCTCAGTAGAAGGTGGGTACGTCACATCAAAATGAACAGCACATCAACAAATGATAGAGCACGCCATAGTGAGGAAGTACACTGACTGTTCGTTTCACGCTTGTATTTATACCCTGTAGCCACCGTGTCTTTTCTATTTTTTCAAATTCTTTGGCCTTGAGAAATTCCCCTTATGTCTGCCTTCTTGCCGTTCCTTGTCCCTTATTTTCCATTTTCTGTCTTCTCTTCTCCTAATTCCCTTACTTTCCATTTCTGTCTTCTTTTCCTAATTCCCCTTATCTTTGGCCTTGGCTTTTATTCCTTCAAACAACACCATATTTGGGGTTCCTGTCTTTTCCGTTTCCCCTTATTCTCGGCCCACAACTTTATATTAAAAAAAATATGAGTGAGTATAAAACCCTATTTATTTTATTCTTTTTATAATGCTGTTTTGCTATTCTACTTTCATTTAATTGAGTTATATCATTGTTTGTATACTGTGCTTGATTATAATACTTTTAATTAATAGTTGTATGCGCCTAGGTTATATTTTAATTGTGCATTCTGAACTGAATGTTACACTGTGTGTAGAATCTTTTTCTTGCATGAGTGTTATCTTTTGCTTATGCCCGTCGTCACCGTGATTTGACCCTGTCTAATATCTTATCTCTGTTGGTCTCTTTTGCTCAGCTCCACCACGTTTGCCTCCCAGAACGACTCAGTTGGGCATTCTTCGCCGACAATGTCGCCAGTTTCAGCTCTCCTCACTTGCCACTGAGCTTATTTATTTGCTTGAACATCTCTCCAGCCCAAGTGTCCCAGCTAATGCCTTCGTGCCTCCTCGCATTGTGCGGGCAATAATATCGTGACAGGAGCACACAGACTTCTCCTGACCTCAACAGCCGTCATGGATGCTCCTGCTTCCCTGACACGACACCACAGTTTTCTCCCTGTCCTTCACACTGGTCTCCCACTGATTATTCCCCTACGTCTCCTGTTGCTCTGCCAAGTCACCGTGCTTCTGTGCCTTCACCTGGCTTCGGGCCAAGCTGCTCTTTCATGTCTCCTGCCCATGCTTCTGTGTCTTCGCCCGGCCTTGGGCCTAGCTACTCCTCCATGTCTCCTGCAGCTGCAGAACCCCGCACGCCCTGCTATTTCAATAAAGATGCTTAATCTCCATCAAGTTTGTTTCCTGTCCTTCTTTGCCTATTTCATACACTCATAACATTCAGTCAGATTCTATCCTACTCACACATGTAAATACATTATTATTATTATTAATACTTGATGTAACTAAAGGTTTGATTAACATATAGATCAAATAGGTTCTGTCAGACTACTTCTATTGTATTTAATAAGTTCTATATTTAATTAGGTTAATTTTGTTTGATTAATATTAGTTTGATTATAACACACGCTAGATATGGTTGATTAAAATATTTTTCTCGACAGAGATATCCCAAGAACCCAATCCGGGACCACACCTTCGGAGACCGGGATGGAGCGGCGCGCGCCCTTCATAAATCCACGGAAAAGGAGGTGCTGTCCCACCGCAGTGGCGTGACATGCAGCGATAGCCACTAAATAGACCTTGATAGAAAAAACCCAGAATGTCAGCGACCGAGCACAGATATGAAACGAGCCGGTGTTTCTTGCACGCGACTTAACCCTCTGGAGTCTGAATTGCCGCAGGCGCCCAAACGTGCTTTTTTTCAGATGCCAGCAAAAAGAGCTTAAACTGCTCGGTCATATTCGATCAAACATGTCAAAGTAATACATCATTAAAATCTGTAAAGGGTCTACTTTCATTTCTGTATGCTCACTATATAAACAAAACGTTGTATTTTTTTTAAATGAATAAAATATTCAGGGTGCGCCATCTGTCGCCCTTGTCTGCGTAAACTTCGTTTAGAAACACGTCATCAAAAAGCGCTGAAACTCGGCCAATAGCTGACACACGGAAATAAAAAATAGATCTTTAGACAGCTTAAAGTGTGTAGTTTTAGAATAAGTCGAAAATAAGATTTAAATAAATAAAAAACATATGTTTCCAATGAATATAAATCATGTGAAACCATGTAGAGGCACAGATTTTCCACCGCAGCTCATTATCTGATAATGAGCTGCGACCGGACACGCCCCCCCGCTATTCACAGGTACAACAGTTCACACGTTGAGTCACACGCCCCCCGGACAGTGGCATAAAACATTTGACACGCTACACTGTTGGTTTTGGACAGTGATGGAGAATTTATCTTTTCATCCGAAGAAGATTGTGACGATGTGTGTGTGTGTGTGTGTGTGTGTGTGTGTGTGTGTGTGTGTGTGTGTGTGTGTGTGTGTGTGTGTGTGTGTGTGTGTGTGTGTGTGTGTGTGTGTGTGTGTGTGTGTGTGTGTGTGTGTGTGTGTGTGTGTGTGTGTGTGTGTGTGTGTGTGTGTGTGTGTGTGTGTGTGTGTGTGTGTGTGTGTGTGTGTGTGTGTGTGTGTGTGTGTGTGTGTGTGTGTGTGTGTGTGTGTGTGTGTGTGTGTGTGTGTGTGTGTGTGTGTGTGTGTGTGTGTGTGTGTGTGTGTGTGTGTGTGTGTGTGTGTGTGTGTGTGTGTGTGTGTGTGTGTGTGTGTGTGTGTGTGTGTGTGTGTGTGTGTGTGTGTGTGTGTGTGTGTGTGTGTGTGTGTGTGTGTGTGTGTGTGTGTGTGTGTGTGTGTGTGTGTGTGTGTGTGTGTGTGTGTGTGTGTGTGTGTGTGTGTGTGTGTGTGTGTGTGTGTGTGTGTGTGTGTGTGTGTGTGTGTGTGTGTGTGTGTGTGTGTGTGTGTGTGTGTGTGTGTGTGTGTGTGTGTGTGTGTGTGTGTGTGTGTGTGTGTGTGTGTGTGTGTGTGTGTGTGTGTGTGTGTGTGTGTGTGTGTGTGTGTGTGTGTGTGTGTGTGTGTGTGTGTGTGTGTGTGTGTGTGTGTGTGTGTGTGTGTGTGTGTGTGTGTGTGTGTGTGTGTGTGTGTGTGTGTGTGTGTGTGTGTGTGTGTGTGTGTGTGTGTGTGTGTGTGTGTGTGTGTGTGTGTGTGTGTGTGTGTGTGTGTGTGTGTGTGTGTGTGTGTGTGTGTGTGTGTGTGTGTGTGTGTGTGTGTGTGTGTGTGTGTGTGTGTGTGTGTGTGTGTGTGTGTGTGTGTGTGTGTGTGTGTGTGTGTGTGTGTGTGTGTGTGTGTGTGTGTGTGTGTGTGTGTGTGTGTGTGTGTGTGTGTGTGTGTGTGTGTGTGTGTGTGTGTGTGTGTGTGTGTGTGTGTGTGTGTGTGTGTGTGTGTGTGTGTGTGTGTGTGTGTGTGTGTGTGTGTGTGTGTGTGTGTGTGTGTGTGTGTGTGTGTGTGTGTGTGTGTGTGTGTGTGTGTGTGTGTGTGTGTGTGTGTGTGTGTGTGTGTGTGTGTGTGTGTGTGTGTGTGTGTGTGTGTGTGTGTGTGTGTGTGTGTGTGTGTGTGTGTGTGTGTGTGTGTGTGTGTGTGTGTGTGTGTGTGTGTGTGTGTGTGTGTGTGTGTGTGTGTGTGTGTGTGTGTGTGTGTGTGTGTGTGTGTGTGTGTGTGTGTGTGTGTGTGTGTGTGTGTGTGTGTGTGTGTGTGTGTGTGTGTGTGTGTGTGTGTGTGTGTGTGTGTGTGTGTGTGTGTGTGTGTGTGTGTGTGTGTGTGTGTGTGTGTGTGTGTGTGTGTGTGTGTGTGTGTGTGTGTGTGTGTGTGTGTGTGTGTGTGTGTGTGTGTGTGTGTGTGTGTGTGTGTGTGTGTGTGTGTGTGTGTGTGTGTGTGTGTGTGTGTGTGTGTGTGTGTGTGTGTGTGTGTGTGTGTGTGTGTGTGTGTGTGTGTGTGTGTGTGTGTGTGTGTGTGTGTGTGTGTGTGTGTGTGTGTGTGTGTGTGTGTGTGTGTGTGTGTGTGTGTGTGTGTGTGTGTGTGTGTGTGTGTGTGTGTGTGTGTGTGTGTGTGTGTGTGTGTGTGTGTGTGTGTGTGTGTGTGTGTGTGTGTGTGTGTGTGTGTGTGTGTGTGTGTGTGTGTGTGTGTGTGTGTGTGTGTGTGTGTGTGTGTGTGTGTGTGTGTGTGTGTGTGTGTGTGTGTGTGTGTGTGTGTGTGTGTGTGTGTGTGTTTCATAAACAGATGTGATCAAGCACCTGCTCCAAAAAGGGCAAAGGCAGCATACACAGTCCACCATGTCATGGAAGGATCAGACAGATAACGACACAGTTCCACAGACTCTGCGATTCCTGCCCGCACATGAACCTGGAACTCAACTGAGGTCTTCTGACTCTCATTCTCCATGTAGTCTATATAAAATGTTTTTCCCGGAGAGTGTTGTCAACTCTGTGCCACAACACAAATGCTCAAGCTGCCAAGTCAATAGCCAAGGGACACAAATACAAATGGAGAGATGTAACCGTGAGTGAGATGTATCACTACACTGGGCTCTTATTTTACATGGCAATGGTAAAGTTGCCCTCCATCATAGACTACTGGCAAATTAGGAATAGAGCAGCATTTTCACAGTTCATTTTCCAGCAACAATTGTGTCAAGGGACAGATACAGGACAACGTTGTGGAATGTACACATGAGTCACCCAGATGCAGACAAAGAAAATGACAGAAAGAGGGGGAACATCTGAACATGACCGTCTGTTCAGAGTGAAACCGCGTATGGACACAATCCGTAAGACATGCAAAGCAATTTATCATCCTAGTAGACATTAAGCCGTGGATGAGAGGATGGTAGCATGCAAAGCTAACACTGGGATGACACAGTACATAAAAGCCAAGCCAACTAAGTGGGGGTTCAAGTTGTTTGTTCTTGCCGATTCCTCAAATGGATACACTATTATTATTTAATGCATAGTATTGTAGCCCTACATGCTAGGATTTGCGGAACCCTACTGTAGTGTATTGTTTTTGTTGCACTCTTTATTTTTTATACATACTGTACTGTATTGTTTTATTGTTACACAATTTCCTTTTTAATGCTGTCCTTGCTAATGTGTATTTTAAATAAACCATAAAGGAAACGCATTCCTTTTAGTAGTACTGTACTTCTCACTGTGATCCTGGCTCAGTGATCCACAGCTCATTATGTAATCGACAGCTCATTATGCGACCCATTGTCTACGAAGCCAGTAGTGCGGCCTAGGCGCACAGTTCGGCTTGAATTAAAGGTGGATGCTTCAGCAGAAGTTAATCCTCTGGAGTCTGAGGGTGTTTTTGGCCTCTTGAGAGATTTTGACATGCTCTTACATTTGGTTCTTTTTAGTTGCTTTTAAAATATATTATTGACAAAAGACTTATTACACTGTATTCAGCACAAACTGGGCTACCATAATATGTAAACAACTTATGTGTGTGTTTGTATTTTTGACAAAATAAGGTTTATGCGTCGTTTTTGAAAAAGCAAAAAAACTCACTGAAATAAGGCCACAAAACCTATAGTAAACATGTTTTCCCAAGACTTTTGTATATATATATATATATATATATATATATATATATATATATATATATATATATATATATATATATATATATATATATATATATATATATATATATATATATATATATATATATATATATATATATATATATATATATATATATATATATATATATATATATATATATATATATATATATATATATATATATATATATATATATATATATATATATATATATATATATATATATATATATATATATATATATATATATATATATATATATATATATATATATATATATATATATATATATATATATATATATATATATATATATATATATATATATATATATATATATATATATATATATATATATATATATATATATATATATATATATATATATATATATATATATATATATATATATATATATATATATATATATATATATATATATATATATATATATATATATATATATATATATATATATATATATATATATATATATATATATATATATATATATATATATATATATATATATATATATATATATATATATATATATATATATATATATATATATATATATATATATATATATATATATATATATATATATATATATATATATATATATATATATATATATATATATATATATATATATATATATATATATATATATATATATATATATATATATATATATATATATATATATATATATATATATATATATATATATATATATATATATATATATATATATATATATATATATATATATATATATATATATATATATATATATATATATATATATATATATATATATATATATATATATATATATATATATATATATATATATATATATATATATATATATATATATATATATATATATATATATATATATATATATATATATATATATATATATATATATATATATATATATATATATATATATATATATATATATATATATATATATATATATATATATATATATATATATATATATATATATATATATATATATATATATATATATATATATATATATATATATATATATATATATATATATATATATATATATATATATATATATATATATATATATATATATATATATATATATATATATATATATATATATATATATATATATATATATATATATATATATATATATATATATATATATATATATATATATATATATATATATATATATATATATATATATATATATATATATATATATATATATATATATATATATATATATATATATATATATATATATATATATATATATATATATATATATATATATATATATATATATATATATATATATATATATATATATATATATATATATATATATATATATATATATATATATATATATATATATATATATATATATATATATATATATATATATATATATATATATATATATATATATATATATATATATATATATATATATATATATATATATATATATATATATATATATATATATATATATATATATATATATATATATATATATATATATATATATATATATATATATATATATATATATATATATATATATATATATATATATATATATATATATATATATATATATATATATATATATATATATATATATATATATATATATATATATATATATATATATATATATATATATATATATATATATATATATATATATATATATATATATATATATATATATATATATATATATATATATATATATATATATATATATATATATATATATATATATATATATATATATATATATATATATATATATATATATATATATATATATATATATATATATATATATATATATATATATATATATATATATATATATATATATATATATATATATATATATATATATATATATATATATATATATATATATATATATATATATATATATATATATATATATATATATATATATATATATATATATATATATATATATATATATATATATATATATATATATATATATATATATATATATATATATATATATATATATATATATATATATATATATATATATATATATATATATATATATATATATATATATATATATATATATATATATATATAGAGAGAGAGAGAGAGAGAGAGAGAGAGAGAGAGAGAGAGAGAGAGAGAGAGAGAGAGAGAGAGAGAGAGAGAGAGAGAGAGAGAGAGAGAGAGAGAGAGAGAGAGAGAGAGAGAGAGAGAGAGAGAGAGAGAGAGAGAGAGAGAGAGAGAGAGAGAGAGAGAGAGAGAGAGAGAGAGAGAGAGAGAGAGAGAGAGAGAGAGAGAGAGAGAGAGAGAGAGAGAGAGAGAGAGAGAGAGAGAGAGAGAGAGAGAGAGAGAGAGAGAGAGAGAGAGAGAGAGAGAGAGAGAGAGAGAGAGAGAGAGAGAGAGAGAGAGAGAGAGAGAGAGAGAGAGAGAGAGAGAGAGAGAGAGAGAGAGAGAGAGAGAGAGAGAGAGAGAGAGAGAGAGAGAGAGAGAGAGAGAGAGAGAGAGAGAGAGAGAGAGAGAGAGAGAGAGAGAGAGAGAGAGAGAGAGAGAGAGAGAGAGAGAGAGAGAGAGAGAGAGAGAGAGAGAGAGAGAGAGAGAGAGAGAGAGAGAGAGAGAGAGAGAGAGAGAGAGAGAGAGAGAGAGAGAGAGAGAGAGAGAGAGAGAGAGAGAGAGAGAGAGAGAGAGAGAGAGAGAGAGAGAGAGAGAGAGAGAGAGAGAGAGAGAGAGAGAGAGAGAGAGAGAGAGAGAGAGAGAGAGAGAGAGAGAGAGAGAGAGAGAGAGAGAGAGAGAGAGAGAGAGAGAGAGAGAGAGAGAGAGAGAGAGAGAGAGAGAGAGAGAGAGAGAGAGAGAGAGAGAGAGAGAGAGAGAGAGAGAGAGAGAGAGAGAGAGAGAGAGAGAGAGAGAGAGAGAGAGAGAGAGAGAGAGAGAGAGAGAGAGAGAGAGAGAGAGAGAGAGAGAGAGAGAGAGAGAGAGAGAGAGAGAGAGAGAGAGAGAGAGAGAGAGAGAGAGAGAGAGAGAGAGAGAGAGAGAGAGAGAGAGAGAGAGAGAGAGAGAGAGAGAGAGAGAGAGAGAGAGAGAGAGAGAGAGAGAGAGAGAGAGAGAGAGAGAGAGAGAGAGAGAGAGAGAGAGAGAGAGAGAGAGAGAGAGAGAGAGAGAGAGAGAGAGAGAGAGAGAGAGAGAGAGAGAGAGAGAGAGAGAGAGAGAGAGAGAGAGAGAGAGAGAGAGAGAGAGAGAGAGAGAGAGAGAGAGAGAGAGAGAGAGAGAGAGAGAGAGAGAGAGAGAGAGAGAGAGAGAGAGAGAGAGAGAGAGAGAGAAGATGCATTTATTTTCACTTGCCACATTAAATGTGCGTGGGATTAAGCAGTCCCTTAAAAAGGCTGCAGTGTTTTTGAGTTTGCATTCTGTCCACTTTGATTTGTGTTTCCTGCAGGAATGCCATTTAAGTTCAGAGGCAGAGGGGGTTATTTTTTCCAAAGGGTGGGAAGTGGGGCCTTGGTTTGGGGGCTGGTGAGGAAAGGGGATGGGGTGGGAATTCTGTTTAAGTCTTGGGATTGGGTTGTTGAGAGCAATGTAGTAGTGTTTCCAGAAAGGGTGATTTGTGTAGATGGGAGCTGGAGGGGGGTAAAGTTTAGGGCTGTAGGGGTCTATGCTCCATGTAGAGCAGGCGAAAGTCAAGGTTTTTTTCGTCTCTTATAACCTCTATTCAGCACTAACAGAGTGTTATTGGTGGGCGGGGATTTTAATGTGGATGTGGAAGAGGGGGGGGGGAGCTGGCCCAGGTGGTGGCTGGAGCTGGCTTGGTGGATATGTTTAGGGTGTTTGAGCCACAGGCTGCAGGACCCACCTGGAGAAACTCCAGGGTAACGCCTCCCCATACAGGGTGCTGTATGACACACAAGCAGACTGGTGGAAAGACTTAAAAAAGAGGATTGCTATTTTATGTCGCTGGTGGGGTCAGAAGATGGCAAAGAAAAGGAAGGAGCAGGTCGGAAGATGGTTCAGGGTTCTCAATACAGCCTGGCGAGAGGGTGATTATAGGAGGCTCAGTGATGCTAGTGAGGCCTTAAAAGCCCACTATGAGGCTGAAGCTCGGGGTTACATTGTGCAGGCAGGCAGGCAGTTACTTCTTTTGGATGAGCGCCCGACACGCTTTTTCTTTAATAGCGTGCGGAGCCGTCAGTGTGGGTATTATTTAGAGGGCCTAAAAAAAAAAAAAAAAAAAAAAAAAAAAAAAAAAAAAAAAAAAAAAAAAAAAAAAAAAAAAAAAAAAAAAAAAAAAAAAAAAAAAAAAAAAAAAAAAAAAAAAAAAAAAAAAAAAAAAAAAAAAAAAAAAAAAAAAAAAAAAAAAAAAAAAAAAAAAAAAAAAAAAAAAAAAAAAAAAAAAAAAAAAAAAAAAAAAAAAAAAAAAAAAAAAAAAAAAAAAAAAAAAAAAAAAAAAAAAAAAAAAAAAAAAAAAAAAAAAAAAAAAAAAAAAAAAAAAAAAAAAAAAAAAAAAAAAAAAAAAAAAAAAAAAAAAAAAAAAAAAAAAAAAAAAAAAAAAAAAAAAAAAAAAAAAAAAAAAAAAAAAAAAAAAAAAAAAAAAAAAAAAAAAAAAAAAAAAAAAAAAAAAAAAAAAAAAAAAAAAAAAAAAAAAAAAAAAAAAAAAAAAAAAAAAAAAAAAAAAAAAAAAAAAAAAAAAAAAAAAAAAAAAAAAAAAAAAAAAAAAAAAAAAAAAAAAAAAAAAAAAAAAAAAAAAAAAAAAAAAAAAAAAAAAAAAAAAAAAAAAAAAAAAAAAAAAAAAAAAAAAAAAAAAAAAAAAAAAAAAAAAAAAAAAAAAAAAAAAAAAAAAAAAAAAAAAAAAAAAAAAAAAAAAAAAAAAAAAAAAAAAAAAAAAAAAAAAAAAAAAAAAAAAAAAAAAAAAAAAAAAAAAAAAAAAAAAAAAAAAAAAAAAAAAAAAAAAAAAAAAAAAAAAAAAAAAAAAAAAAAAAAAAAAAAAAAAAAAAAAAAAAAAAAAAAAAAAAAAAAAAAAAAAAAAAAAAAAAAAAAAAAAAAAAAAAAAAAAAAAAAAAAAAAAAAAAAAAAAAAAA
>NC_060891.1:9604378-9606878 GCF_014805685.1 Silurus meridionalis | reverse complement strand
GAGGAGCAAGTGTCACAAGAAATAATGTGATTTTAATGTTTGTCTCTGCAGGTTTGTATATGTTGTTTTAGAACTAAGTACATGCCTTTTAATTAACCATACTGCTCATGGCCCTCACCATTTCAACAATTAATGTCAGAAGTGTGAGGTCCCCCCTGCGAGCACAGAGTGTTTTATCCTTTTTAAAATATTTTAAGTCGGATGTTTTTTTATTGCAAGAGTGTTCTCTGCCTTTTTTAAATAATTACAGGAAGTGGGAGGAAAGGTGGACGACGGGACCCTCCATGTGGAGTGGGTCCAATGGCAACAAGAGTGACGGTGTTGCCATTTTAATCAATAATCCAAACATCGTGGTGAAGGGCAGCACGGTGGTGAGGGACGGTCGGGCACTTTTAGCAAATCTGACTTTTTTAAACACGGATCTTAACATTCTTAACGTGTATGGTTTTACTGAAAAAAATGAGAGGTATGAACTTTTAGAAGACCTGCAGCCCCACATGCTTGGGAGGGCTCCCCTAGTTTTAGCAGGGGATTTTAACTGTGTTTTATCTAGGAAAGATAGAAAAAGGGCGGATAAAGATTTTAATGTAGACAAAACATCGGTTTTATTGCAAGGTTTAGTAAGAGATTTTAAATTAGAAGACTGTTTTAAAACCTTGCATCCAAGAGAGGAGGGCTTCACCTGGTTCAGTGGTGACGGCACCAGAGCCTCTCGAATAGACTACGTTTTTACACGGGACTGCCCGCCAACCGATGCTACATTGACGCCCCTCTACTTTTCTGATCACCTTATGCTGTCGTGCACCCTTTCGCTCCCCACTGGTGTGACGGTAGGGGGAGGGCTGTGGAAGCTGAACTGCTCCCTCTTAGAGGATGAAGGAGTGGTCAGAGAATATAAGGAGCAGTTCAGCCAATGGCAAACCCTCCAGGACCTTTTCGACTCACGAGCACAGTGGTGGGAGATGGTAAAGACCGGACGAGACAGTTTTAAGAAAGAAAGGGAGGGAAAAAAAGTCAAAGGAAGAAAGACGCATGGTGGGGCTGCAAAAAAGACTGCAGAGATATTTTAAACTTTTAAATAATGGGTTTGATTTTAAAGAAGAGTTAAATGAAGTGAAAAGGGAGATGTCAGTTTTAGCAGAAACCAAGGGTAAGGGGATTATTTTAAGAAGCAAAGAGAGAGAGCTGGAAGAGGGAGAAAAGTGTACCAGGTATTTTTTTAAAAAGATTATATCGAAGGGAGGGGCTTTTACAAAGCTAAATGTGGCGGGGAGGGAAACAGAGAAGATGGAGGAAATTTTAGAGGGGATAGAGACATTTTATGAAGAATTGTATAGCCCAAAACAGGTACACCTCGGCACAGTAGAGGAAGTTTTAAAATTCTTAGACAAAAAGGTTGATAGTGACAATGTGCTTTTATCCCAGGATTTTACCATTTTAGAAGTTCAAAACGCTCTTAAAGGTTTTAAAAGAGGGAAGGCCCCAGGTATGGATGGACTCCCTCTAGAGTTTTATCTGACCTTCTGGGACATTTTAGCACATGACTTACTGACTGTTTTTAAAGAATTTGAGACCTTGGACAGACTTCCTGACAGCTTTAGAATAGGGATAGTTTCTTTGCTCTACAAAAAAGGAGACAAGGCGGACTTAAAAAACTGGCGACCGATCACACTTTTAAATTTTGACTGCAAACTTTTTAGCAAAGTTTTAGCTTCACGCATGTCGACAGTTTTAGAGGACGTGATCCGCCCGGATCAAGCCTGCGCTGTGCCTGGGAGGAAGATCACAGACAGCCTAGTACTGATCAGAGATGCCATCTGTTATGCGAGAGACAGAAACATTCGATTAGTGGTTCTAAATTTAGATTTTGAAAAGCTTTTGATCGTGTCTCGCACCAGTTCCTGTTTCAGGTTCTGCAAAAAATGGGTTTCCCAAAACGATTCATAGCTTGGGTGGGACTGCTGTACAAGGGCTTGATCAGCAGAATCTTGGTTAACGGGCATGTGTCCAAAGCGGTAGATATCCGCAGCGGCGTCCGTCAGGGCTGTCCATTATCTCCCTTTTGTATGTGGCTTGTATCGAGCCACTGGCGCAGATTTTGAGAAAGGACAAATGGATCAACGGACTGACCGCCCCGGACCGTGGACTGACGGCGACTTGTGTTTTATACATGGACGACGTGACCCTTTTAGCCACGGACGTTTATCGGTACGAAGAGCGATGGACTTGACTGACTGGTACGGTCGGGCTTCGGGCGCCAAGCTCAATAGGAGCAAGTCCGAGGCCCAGCTGGGCCGTGGGAAAATATTGACAGAGGTGGACTGGAAGTGGATTTTAAAACGGAGTCAACGATTTTAGGGTAAAATTTGACAAAGAAGGGGGAGGGAGCGGGAACTGGCCTGACTTGATAGGGAAAGTTAGGCAGCGACTGGGTTTTTGGGGACTAAGACAGATGACGATAGAAGGTAAAGTTTTAATTTTTAAAGCAGTGATTTTACCT
>NC_060891.1:9596878-9599378 GCF_014805685.1 Silurus meridionalis | reverse complement strand
CCTCCAAAATGTCGGCTGCTCGTGCCGGCATGAGGAGGCACCACAGCGTGCGCTTTTTATTTAAAGAGGTTGAAGGGAGGCTCCTGGGGATGTCACGGCTTGACTTCTCCAGGAAGCTAATCCAAAAATCTCTAAACTTTAAGCCCGATGAACTGAACTGTTTAGTGACTCTGCCCCTGAATAAAGGGTTTGATGTTAGTTTTAGAACTGCTTCCCTTTTAAGTACTTTTTGGCAAAGGTTTGACGCTGTAAAGGCCCAGTTCTCCATGTTCACAGTGGAGAAGCTCTCTGACAATTCACTTAAAACAGTGATTGTCAGAATGTTCAATGAAACTGTGAGTGGAGAAGACATTTGTGTCTGGCTGGGCAGATATTGCACTGTTCGAGGCCAACCAGTCAAGGTGTTAGATGAGGATGGCATCTGGAATTGCTCCTGGCGAATCCCCATTAAACAATGGGAGGATGCCGGAGGTTACCAGGGCCTGAAACATCTGCCTTCGATGATTGTGTTGGGAGAGAACAGAGGCTATATACATTACCAGGGCATGCCCAAACTATGTAGAAAGTGTGGGAGAATTGGGCATTTAGCTGAAGTGTGTCAAGAACTTGTGTGTGGGAAGTGTAAAGGAATTGGTCACAGGTTTGAAGAGTGTACCATTGGCAGACGGTGCAATCTTTGTGGAGAATCAAACCATCTCTACAGAGATTGTCCTGAGAGTTTTGCCAACAAATTAAAAGGCAAAAAGATGGCCGCCCCACAAGAGGAACAAACAGAGAAGGAGGCGGGCCCTGAGGTTTTGGCGGGAAATTCAAACTCCCAGCCAGCTTCAGGGATTGGACAAGGTGGAGGAAGTGGGGCGGCCTCAGGGGCGGAGTCAAACGTGGAGAGGGAGGAAGCCCCTCCCTCCCCAGAAAAGGAGTTGGAAATGGAGGAGGGGGAGGAGGAAACAACTTCCTCTCTGCAAACAGTTTCAGAAAAGTCTATGGAGACTAGTGGGAGTGACTGTGAGCTCCCTTATGCTCAGGTGCAGAAAAGGCCTGCGGGATCTCCTCTCCTGGTAACAGAAGAGAAAAAGCTAAGGGCAGTGCATCGGCCAGATACTTCCTCCCTGGAAGATATGGACCGCATGTGGCCCTCACCGCTCCCCAATGAGGTCTCTTTTCTGCATTTTCAGCTAAAAACATCATCGCCAAAGGAGCCACAAGAGGCCCCCTCTGTGGCCCCGGAGGCGTCGGACACTTGCCCCTCGACCCCAGCCCATGGGGATAAAAGAGGAGCAAGTGTCACAAGAAATAATGTGATTTTAATGTTTGTCTCTGCAGGTTTGTATATGTTGTTTTAGAACTAAGTACATGCCTTTTAATTAACCATACTGCTCATGGCCCTCACCATTTCAACAATTAATGTCAGAAGTGTGAGGTCCCCCCTGTGAGCACAGAGTGTTTTATCCTTTTTAAAATATTTTAAGTCGGATGTTTTTTTATTGCAAGAGTGTTCTCTGCCTTTTTTAAATAATTACAGGAAGTGGGAGGAAAGGTGGACGGGACCCTCCATGTGGAGTGGGTCCAATGGCAACAAGAGTGACGGTGTTGCCATTTTAATCAATAATCCAAACATCGTGGTGAAGGGCAGCACGGTGGTGAGGGACGGTCGGGCACTTTTAGCAAATCTGACTTTTTTAAACACGGATCTTAACATTCTTAACGTGTATGGTTTTACTGAAAAAAATGAGAGGTATGAACTTTTAGAAGACCTGCAGCCCCACATGCTTGGGAGGGCTCCCCTAGTTTTAGCAGGGGATTTTAACTGTGTTTTATCTAGGAAAGATAGAAAAAGGGCGGATAAAGATTTTAATGTAGACAAAACATCGGTTTTATTGCAAGGTTTAGTAAGAGATTTTAAATTAGAAGACTGTTTTAAAACCTTGCATCCAAGAGAGGAGGGCTTCACCTGGTTCAGTGGTGACGGCACCAGAGCCTCTCGAATAGACTACGTTTTTACACGGGACTGCCCGCCAACCGATGCTACATTGACGCCCCTCTACTTTTCTGATCACCTTATGCTGTCGTGCACCCTTTCGCTCCCCACTGGTGTGACGGTAGGGGGAGGGCTGTGGAAGCTGAACTGCTCCCTCTTAGAGGATGAAGGAGTGGTCAGAGAATATAAGGAGCAGTTCAGCCAATGGCAAACCCTCCAGGACCTTTTTCTGACTCACTAAAGATTTCCGTGGAAGGAACATTGATGAGTTCCGAATATTTTTGCAGGCTTTGCTATTGCAAAGCTACTTGTTTTCTATGGTTCAAGAAAAGAATTAGCATAGCGAGACTTTTATCCAAATCTTGTTGCTAGCTTCTACAACTTTTTCACCACCGCTGCGTAATATCCTGGAGAGTGGCTCAATAACTACCGTCCAGTAGTCAAGGCTTTTTCATTGGGTACCCTTAAGGCCGTCGCTTAAATCAGGTTATCGCTTCTCGGCCTTTTGGCTAAGATCAAGTG
>NC_060891.1:9584772-9591778 GCF_014805685.1 Silurus meridionalis | reverse complement strand
TATTTTAACACTGGTGATTTTATCTAAATGCTTGATGAGTTTATAAAAACACATTTTATTAAAATCATTCTGAGTAAAACCAATTGTTTATTAAATGCATTATTCACTAAATAAACATCAATGAAAACTGGATGATTTGTTTTATTGAATGTAAAAATATTTTGAGGATAATTGAACTTAATGAATCAATAGTTTATTAAATAGACTTCACAAATAAACAGCACTGAATTCTAAAATGAACTTAAGTTTACTGAATAAATACTGTTATATGAAAATAAATTCTTGAATGTTCAGTTTCAACACACTTTTGTCACAGCTGAAAATGATTTAACATAATGTAAAGTTCCTGACAACAGTTATACATACACAATTTAAATATCTTTTAAAGAACACACTTTGGGCTTTAGTATACATTTCTTTCTTTAAGAAAAAAAAACATTATAAAGTCATTTTTGTGTATTATGAAATAGAAACACTTTTTACACCACTGTGTATATTTATTTGCATGTTTGTCACACTTTAATGTTTAGATCATCAAACTAATTTAAATATTAGTAAAGATAACACAAGTGAACACGACATGCAGATTTTAAATAAAGGTTTTATTATTGAAGGAAACAAAATAATCTACATGGCTCTGTGTGAAAAGTCTTTGTCTCCTGTTAAAACTGTGGTTTATCACCTGAGTTCAATTTCTCTCACACAGGCCTGATTACTGAATATGTTTGATAAGAAATCTCTTTATGACCTGCCTGGCAAAGTGAAGTTGAAAAGATCCTCAAAATGATGCTGAGATCAAGAAATTCAGAAACAAATGAGAAAAGAAAGTAATGAGATTATCAGTCTGGAAAATTATAAAGCCATTTCTAAAGTTACTCAGTGAACCACAATGAAGAAATTATTCACACATGGCAAAACATGAACTGGAAACTTAGGATGAAAAATCAAAATGTGACTCATCAAGAGGTCACAAAAGACCCCACAACAACATCAAGAACTGCAATCACTTGCTGTTAAGTTCAGTGTTCATGACTCCATGAGAAAGAGAACCTGCAAAAACATCTCAGTTTAGAAAACATCTTGATCAAGACTTTTGGAAAAATCTCTGTTGACTGATTAGACAAAAAGTTTAACTTTTAAGAAATGTCCAATTATGTCTGGTGTAAAGTAACACCTCATTTGAGAAAAAGAGCATCATACCAACAGTGAAATATGGTGGTGGTAGTGTGATAATTGTTTCTGCTTCAGGACCTGGAAGACTTCTGTGATAAATGGAACCATGAATTCTGCTGTTTATCAAAAAAATCCTGAAGGAGAATGTCTCATCTGTTTGACCTAGCTGAAGTGAACTTGTTCTGAGCAGAACAATGATCCAAAACACACAGCAATATCTGAATGGCTGAAGAAAAATTAAATGAAGACTTTGAAATGGCAGTCAGTCCTGACCTGAATCTATTGAGATGCTGTGACATGACCTTCAAAGAAGGTTCATGTAAAAATCTAATGTGGCTGAATTACAATTCTGCATAGATGAGTGAGTTTAAGTTTTATCAGATGAATAACTTAGTGTGCCTTTTCTGCATTTTTTCATCATTTGATCTGTGTAGAATACCTGATTTACATTTACATTTAACAATGAATTCCTGTGTTCACGTTTCAACCCAGTCTAAAGAGTAAGAGAAAATAAACCCTGTCAATTATACATTTTTTTTTTATTATTACATTTGACACTTCTGTTCCTCTCACTTTTGAGATATGGCTACATGAATGTGTCAGTAAAACAATACAACTAACATTACTCATTACTACTTTTCTTCTTCTTCTGCTGCTACTTTAGGAGATCATTGTCTCCATACTATGTTCTACATCCACAAACTCACAATGCAACTGCTTCTGACCTTCTCTATACTTCTCCATCAACATTCTCAAAGTAAATAAGGCATCTGTGGTGCTCTTCCTGCATGAAACTATTCTGTTGCTCACAGATGGTTACCTCTTCTCTCAGCCTGGCTTCCACTCTTTCCCATAACTTCATGGTGTGACTGATTTTGTTTGTAGTTACTGCAGGTCTGACATCTCTCTTATTCTTAAAGATCAGTACCAGACATCCATCTCATTCCTCAGGCATCCTCTCACCTTAAAATGCTGTTAAACAATTTTCCTAAACTTCCATGTTATCTGGTCCTAGACTCACTCTTCATCTTTATAATTTTCTCTCCTTATAATTTTCTGTCTATTTCTTGCAAACTCATTAACTATCTCACTAATTATATTTCTATCCATCTTTCAAATTTTGTTGTAAACAGAAAACAATCCCATTTCTTTCCAAAATCATGAATCATTAAAAAAATAAATGTGATATGATTATTATAATTACAAAAAAGTAAAGAGTGGATTTAATGTTAAAGTTCTTTCATCTGATACATTTGCATTCAATAATCCAGATGATTACCCTTTTCCTACACACTCAAAACATTAAAACATGGTCATAACTTCTATGTTGAAATATGCACAATTTGGTGTTATTAAGAAAAGATGATGATATCATTGAATCAGCATGCAATGAGTTTCAGCTGGTGTCTTTACCATAATTCAGTTGATACTCATGATAGCTACTGTAAGATTTACTGCTAGATTTCACCAAACCATGTTTATTTCTCTGAATAAAGCAAAATTAAAGCGATGTAAAACAAATCTCAGACATGTTAATTACTAGAATATATTTACTATATTTTGATTCAAGCAACCACTGATGATGCTTGATAATTTGAGTGGATTACAGAATACATTAAAACAAGAATTAAATCTTCTAATTAAATTTTGAATAATCTTGAAG
The DNA here is from genome assembly GCF_014805685.1 of Silurus meridionalis. Taxonomy (NCBI): domain Eukaryota; kingdom Metazoa; phylum Chordata; class Actinopteri; order Siluriformes; family Siluridae; genus Silurus; species Silurus meridionalis. The sequence continues at coordinate 9,588,942 of NC_060891.1, read as the reverse complement.
AATATTTAAAATAAAATAACAAAAAAACACATCTACTTTCACACACATAATCTTGTTTCTCCAATACCATGCTTGTAAACAAGAATGAGGTTTATATTACTCACAAATTGTTACTCAATCCTAAATAAATAAAAAGTTTTCATGTTTCTGCTTCTTTAACAGAAATAAAAAAGTATTCAAAATGAAAAACCAAGACATGGCTCCACTATCAACCCAGGACCTTCTGTGTAAAGCACATATAAAATAAAAAATTTAAAAAAAAATATATATATATATATATATATATATATATATATATATATATATGAAACTTAGAAAACTCACTGATACAAATATCACAATCCACTGTTTTGAGCATGTTAAGCTCCAGGTTTTTATGACTGCACCATGCCTCTCAGGCCTTTCTTCACTGAAGCAGGGTCGTTTTTTAGAGTAGCTCCTCTTAGACACTCTATGAGGATCAATGATGAGGATAAATTTTTCTCATATTAATGAGTTAATCATGTACTACAGTATTTAAAAAGAACTTGTGATCCTGTCAACTATCAGAAAGCTGAAATTGGGAACAAGTTTCCCAAACTGTATAGTTGCAATCTGGAAACATTTTGACTCAATTGATATTTCTGCTCATTAATGCTGTTTAGTTGACTGTGTGGTTCCATAATTTAGTAGTGATCACATCTGCTTTACACACAGAAGATCCTTTCAACAGTGGAACAACTGGAAAGATGTGAGGTTTATATTTTTGTGACCAGTTATGTTAGAGTTATTCTCTCATCTTTATCAATTCTGCAAATAAAAAAAACAGTTGATCATGTGCTTGTAACAGCATTGGATAAAAGCATTTCACAAGTAGAATCAGAGACTTAAGGGCATGGTTCCACTGGGGTTGACCTTCTGCTGTAAAGCAGGCTGATGATCTACACTATGGAACCTGTTGCTGAAATTTGTCAATGTGCATAAAGATAAAAAATCCATTTTCTTTAAAATATTCATAAAACTGAATGACCATGAAAATCTCAATTAATGCATAATGAAATGTTTAGAGAAATTATGACAGGGTGGAGAGAATTGTGGTATTGTATGAGAAAGTCTTGTCAGAGAAGTATGTGAGGTGGTACATATATGAGGACAGTGTGACAGCAGTGAAATGTGCAGTAGAAACAGACTGGTTTAAGGTAAAGGTTAGACTGCATCTAGGATCAGCTCTAAGCCCTTTCCTGTTCTGGTGATAGACAGGTTGAAGAACAGGTCATACATCTCCGTACTATGATGTTTCAGATATTTGTGATTTGTGGTAATACATTAAAGAGCCTAGATAAGTATGTAAAGGAATGAGTCAGTAGTAAGACATAGTACATGTATGTGACATGGCAGTGATTATTGCAGGAGAAGAGGTAAGGTGGATTCAGGTACCTTCACAGTGCAAGTAATGGATGTAGAAAAGTGAAGAGTACAGGTGTGGAGTGGGTGGAGACAGTGACATGATTTGTGATAGAATATCTGTGAGTGAAGAAAAATATAGGACTGTGGTGAGACCTGAGATAATGTATATTTTAGAGACAATAGCATTTTACTGAAGACAGGAGGTGGAGCTAGGTAGCAGAGCTGAAGATGTTGAGATTTTCATTGGGATTGTGACGTTGAACAGGATCAGAAATGTTTATTAGAGGACAGTGCATGTAGGACTTTTGGAGACCAGATAGGCGAGAAGATGGTTTGGACATGTGCAGAGGAGGGACATTATCATAGAATGCTGAGGATGGAGCCACCAAGGAGGAGAAAAGAGGAAGACCAGGTTTATGGATGTGGTGAGGAAACATTTGGTTGGGGTGAAAAGGCAGATGTAGACTTATGGAGACTTATGGGAGAAGCCAAAGAGGAAGAAGAAGAAGAAGAAGAAATGAAGAAAAGCTTAACATTATTACTGCATGATACAATAAAATCACATAAACATGTAATGGGATTATTGTGATCTTGTGATTTATTATCAATAACAACAAATCCAATAACAAAGTTAAAATACCAAGTGAAAACTAAGTTCAGAATCCAGGATTTTGTTAAAGTATAGACTTTATGCAGTAAAAATAAATCCAGGCAGTTCCATGGAGGTTCCCAATAACACAGTCCACACAGTCTTGATAAACCCTCTTCAGCTACATTTGTAAGATTTGATTTGAATACATCTTAAAATACTCTTGTGTTTTAAGAATAAAATCATTTGACTCATAAAATGTCACAACACACTAAATGTATAAAGTTTCCAATCTGATATAAAAATGATCAAAAACACATCTACAAGCTACAGAAAATTACTCTTCTTTTTAATGACTATAATCTCATCAAATTATCAATCTCATGATCTCTCTTCTTCTCTTCTTTACAGAGATTCAGGAATCCTGGAGCTTTTGTAGATTATGTAATGTTCTCCTCCATGTCTCTTTTAGTTCTCTCTTTTCGTCCTCATTTCTTTCTCATTTAACAAAGTGGCCTCAGCTGAGCAAATGTTCCTAGTTGTTTTGTTCTCTCAGCTCTCTCTCTCATTCTACAGTCATCGTTCTATGTCCTTAAAAAAAGTCCGTCAGGAAGATAACCTGTCGGATTGAGACGTTCTTTTCAGTGGAGAGATTAATTTTGCTGATCGCTCCACCTTTCATTTTTTTAAAGATCTCTTTACAAGCCTCTTTCTCTACTTGTGCTTCTTCAATAAAAAGTGAACTTGGCTTCCCTCGACTACAGGAGCTATGAGCAACATGTAAGTCCCTCCAGAAATGCTTGATGCTAACAAAAGGCTGTGATGGGAAATTCACCTGGTAATTGAGCTCGAGTGGAGAAGGCCTGGCAATCTGGAAAGGAACGGAAAAATCTGTCACTCGCTCTCACGATAAAAAAGAATCCGTAAAAACAGAAGCGTTTCTGCTAAAGTGGTTGGGTTCGAGCGGTCCCACATGCGCAAGTAATGTTTTTCAGTCAGACCAACCCATAAACTCCCTATTAGCGTTGTCAAACTTCGATAAATCCGGATCACAAGCACTTTCATAAAAAGATTGCCTGAGTCTCTGTAGGTACCTTGAAGGATCAGGGCCCTAACCTCATAGGAGTCGCCCCTAGGACTCAGTCTTCAGAGAACAAGTTCATGTGATTCCCTCAGTTCTTGCACTTGGCAGTTTGTTCTGTAAAACTCTAGCAGCTCTATTGTGCTCGAAACGGTACAAATTCTCTGTCTCCTCAGTGCTGTGATAAAGGGTAGAAACTCCATAAAACATGCTTGCTACGGTTCTAATTCGAGCAACTTTCAACTTGTCCAAGATCCCAATCTGCCGAGGGCCTCCAGCTCTTGGTTCACTCCTTTGTTTATTCTTGACCGATGAGTTTTGTTCTCTTCTTGTACAAAACTCTAGATAGTAATACTCCTTGATCATTTATTTTTTAATTGATAGCCATCTTAATCACTCCGTTGTATTTACAGATTATTTGGGCATTTTGATCTCTGATCATGCTCCTCTAGCGTTGGATATCCAATTCTTAACACAATCTCCTTGGTGGTTTAGCAGACAAGGATTTCTGTTCGTCTATTTCTAAAGCCATTGATGAATTCTTGTTGGTTAATCGTCTTGACTCTACTCCATGCTCATTATTATGGGAGACTCTGAAAGCCTATTTCAGGGCGCAAATTGTTTTCACTCTGCTTTTATATATCGGAAGCACACAGAGCTCAGTGAAAACTCAGTGAAATTTCATCAGCTATCAGCCAACTCGATCAGAGCTACGTCCAACCCTTCTCCAGAGCTATACAAAGAACATGTTGAGTTGCAAGCAGAATTCAATCTCCTCTCCACTAAAGAAATTGAACGCATGCTACTACAAACTCGGGATCGTATTATGAACACCGTGACAAACCAAGCAGATTGTTAGCTCATCAACTAAAATAGCAACCTTACTGATAACAAGAGACCGTGTGCTTTCCTTTAAATTGTCGATTTTCCTGTTATTGATACGGTCTCTGTAAGGGACTTGGACTCTCCACTATCTCTTGACGAAGTCAGAGCTTCAATATGGGCGATGCAGTCTTATAAAGCCCCAAGCCCAGATGGTTTTCCTGTTGAGTTTTTCAGAGAATGTATCGATAAATTGGGACCGCTGATTAAACTGAAAGCCTAGCCTTTAAAG